>NC_058114.1:7370552-7495552 GCF_914725855.1 Thunnus albacares
AGGAGGAGGAGGAGGAGGGTGAGGGGGAGAGAGGAGAGAGAGGGCAAAGGCAGGGGTCCTACTATAAGCTGCGGATGACGTGTTAGTGAAAAATAAAACATTTATGAGGAAAATCGATATATATTTCAGACATAAATAAATAGGCGTTAAAATAGCAGAAAACTATTTCTAATGATGCTACCAGAAATAAAAAAATATATAAGTGTGTGTTAAATGGTCCAGCACACAATATAGATACAGCACAAGACTATTTCTACATTTTTTTCTTGTCTTTAATCTGTCAAGTAGAACAACAATTTCCCTCCTCTTCCTCCGTCCAGCACGTCGCTCGCCTGGAACAATATCAGCAGGTTTCCAGGCTGACTGCCACCCATGGCCCGGTTCAAGGAGCCTGGCAGACCCGGTGAGGAGAGAGGAGAGGAGAGGAGAGGAAGGGGGGAGGAGGAGGAGGAGGAGAGGAGGAGAGGGTGAAGGACGAGCGGGGATGCCTGCTAGAGAAACACTGCAGTGACTGGCTTTCTCTCACTACATTTCCATCCAGTTGGCTGATGTCGCTACAGCTTTTTATTTTTTCCGGCATCCTCACTTGTTGAAGCAGAGAGATTTTCGAAACTTAAGACTAGAATCAGTGTTTCAATAAATAATGCTGTTATTTTTTTTTCGTTACGCAACAATCCGCCAAAAAATAAAATAAAATTGCGCACTAAAGAAAGCAAACACTCCAAAGATATATCCCTTTATTATCATCTGATGTGTTGAGAAGAACTTCTTTTATTTTCTCTTGTTCTGAACTTCACACTAAAAATAAATAACGGGTTTATTTTACACAGCTGCTGGAAAACAGAAAAATAAATAAGTGATCGAGTTTAAAAGAAAAGTTAGAGGAATTATATATTTTTTGCACATAAACGGTGAATATAAGTGTTGTCAACCCGTTTGCATTCGCACCGGAGCGGATTTATGATTTAAAAACGCGTTTTTTTATAAATCATAAATCTGCTTTTTTTTGTGATGGCACCGCTGAGCTGGAGGCTGTTTGTAGGCATTCAGAGATTCCTTGATAGAGAAGGCTGTTGAGCTGATGGGACTGAATCATCATTAACAAGCCAACAGACACAGGAACCCCCCTCCTCTGGTCTCATTTCCCAGCATAGACACTAACCTCTTTCACTCTGTCATCAGCCTGACTCTCTCTCTCTCTCTCTCTTTCCCTCCACCGACTCCAGCTTACAACAGCACCGTCCATTGTTCCCGGCCCTCCCTCCCTCTCCCTGGCCCCCCGACCCAACTGTTGACCAACAACTCCACTCGCACATTAAACGGGGAGGGTGGGGGGAGGGGGGGGTGGGGGGACGGCGGGGGGGGGTGTCCTATTTTAGAATATGACACATCCAGAAATGTAGGCTATGTGGAGGAGAAAAAAAATGGGCCTGAATTGGCTGAAATTTCTGTGGATTTCAGCATTTTGCTGGAACAGACGCATGTCGGAGGATAAACGACTCATAGCGTCGTTTTCACGTGTAAAAGAGAGGCTTGTTTGAAATAATCACAATAAGTCGAAACAAAGTCATAAATACTTACATTTTAAAACAATTACAACTCAGTAAAAATAGGCCTTAATACATACTTTCAAATGTAAAGTAAATTCTCATCAGTCCTGATATGAAACAGTAAACAGCAGGATGTACACACAGTAGCTATAGTTTGCTCGCCTGTGCTGCGTGTGTTTAGTGATAAAAGGGGGGCCCGCGTGCCTTTCTAGCCCTCGGGGACATGCGCGAGCCTTCTGAATGGATGCTGGAGTAGTGTGTGTGTGTGTGTGTGTGTGTGTGTGTGTTTGTTCATAAGTGTGTCTTTACAATAAGAATATCTGTCTGTCTGCTTTATAAAACACTTTTGTAAATCAGGTGTTTGGATCTAATTAAAAAGAGAAAAAAAATCTAAATGTAAAGTTTAACTTTGAGCATAAAAACTGTTTCATTCTGTAATGAAATGTAATGATTATAATCCTAAATATGGCATTAAGCAGAATATAAGAGGTGTCTATGTGGACTAAGCTGCTGTCAGCAAAATTGAAATACTTCAACAACACTTAATAGAATTTACAATGTGTTTTTACACAACTGTACAGCTTTTGCAGATGTATTTACCTTCAAAACATGATTTAAGAAGACTTGATAAACTTTACAGACTGCAGCTGCTCTTAATAAAGCTCCTGAGCTTTTAATAAAATGTGTAGACTCTCCTGTGTTTTGTTTCCTTAAACAGACTTTAAAGCCAGCCCCTGTTGCTAACAGCTAAATATTTAATTAAGGTGAAAATTAAAAACATCAGTGTTTGGCATGTACAAGGAGATTATATTTCCACATGTCAGTAGTCAACATTGCTAATGTATGTGTTTGTGTGTGTGTGTGTGTGTGTGTGTGTGTGTGTGTGTGTGTGTGTTTTTGCACAGACACACAGCAGGACAAGGTGTTAATGTGTTTTAAGGGTAGGCTTACGTACATTACAAAGTGTCACAGAGATACTGCAGTTGTTCAAAAGACTTTCTCACTGACAACATGACAGCACTCTCAGCTTCACACACACACACACACACACAGGTTATACATATATGTAGGCAAAGCTCATCCTCCAACATTCCCCACTCGTGTGCTCTCTCTCCACTTATTCTCTCCTCTCTTCAAGACATCAGATAAAAGCGTCCTCTCTCAGTGGATGAAAGCATCCTCTAAATGTAATTTACCAAATGTTTTAGCGTCACAGGCCTCAGTAAACGGACACACGCTGATGAATTTATACCCCTTCGGTGTAGCGATACCGGGGCTGTTATAACAAATCATGTTGACACATAGAACGTCACCCCGGATCACATTCCTCCATGTGGAAATACCATATCTCTTTCACTAGTGAATAATTCATCTGACCTGTAAACCTCTGCTGGTTTATTTACATTGTATTCTGCGTATTGGCTTAATAAAAAACCTCTTCCAGCAAGCATTTGTAATGTTTTGACAGTATGGACTATAGGTTACGCTAGTTGTGACCATCACAAAATAATTCAGGAGTGTCTCAACTGTATTTAATCTTCTGTTCTCCCTCATTAAATCGCTTGTTTACATAAAGGAAATATGTAAAACTTAAACGACCCTTATCTTCAGAAAAATACTCATAAAAGACATTTTTTTCCAGGCCGCACCTACAGCTGATTTGGGGGGAATTCCCACTTAATTATCAATCATTTAACATCAAAGCTCATAAAAGCTGTAACATAATGGTTTTACCGGCACCGTTTATCTTTAAGATGATAATAATAACGTCATAATAATGTCACAGCTAACGTGGTAATGTAATCAGGCATCTTGTCAACCTACAGATTATATTGTATCTCACATCTGTAATCTGAAACAAAGCTGCACGGAGCTCATTTAGACAGTAAATCTCCACACATATATATATACATAGATATATATCAGTTTGTTTTGACTGGCTCAGATTTCTCCTCGGCTGATATGAATCTAACAGTTATGTTTTACATGTGGTGAAACAGTTTGTTAATAATAAACCATCGTTTTACCCAGACTCACTCTCAGAATGATCACGTGTTTGGCTCAAATCTGTATTTTTTTTTTTGCTGAAAGGAAATGAAAACATGAAGATTTTTTTTTTTGGAAGAACACCGCGCGGACGCTTCGGTCTTTACAAATTTGCATGAAGAGCAATTTTCTTTCATTATGTGTAAAACCTGGCTCCCGGTCGATGGTGTTGACTGTAGTGTAGATTTCGATTGATTGCATCAGTCACTATCAGGCTATTCTGGAGCTGGTGACTCTTAGGTCTCCCTCTCTCTCTCTCTCTCTCTCCCTCTCTCTCCGTCTCTCTGACAGAAGCTGTTGTTGAATGGAAGAGTGGCCTCTTTCAGTGCGGGTGTCCCCTCGGGGCCAACTGGGAGAGATAATCAGACAGGACAGTTACAGACAGACGGACGGACAGACAGACAGGCAGATGCAGTAGACTGAAGTTGTTTCTGCCTGACTCAGACTCATTTTGAAGAATTAGTGATTTTCCTCTAGTTATGAATTAGCTTTTGTACAGCAGGAACCATTATTTTTTTTTAAATATGTTATTTCTTGATTATATTCCCCTTTTTTCCCCTTTAAACTCAACCACAAAAGTTTGAATCCCTCTGAACTCTTTGTTAGTCAGTCATAACGAACGAACCAACTGAGGACGGTCTCGTCTGTAAATCTGTTTAGCTCGGTCTTAGCGAGATCTTCTCTATCATCTTAACACAAGGCATAAACCATTAAACACCTCGTAGAGTAGATTAGATTAAATTAGATCAGATTAGATAAGAGGAAATCTTATTGTTCCCTTTGAGGAAAGTTGGTTCCCGCAGTAGTCATTCGTAGCAGGAACATTTAAGAGTCAAAAGATATGAATGGAAATCAAATCTAGCCTCATAAAAAGGCTATTTGTGCTTCATGCAAAGTCACAGAATCTCTTAAATTGAAAGATGTAGTCTCACCCTGTATGATAATCTATGAAATCTATTAAAACTAGCTTCATTTCTGCTGCTGTCACTCTGCTGTTTGTTCTGAGTGACGTTTGCTGCTGCTGCTAGATTCATAAAACATCACTTCCTGTGTACCAGATGATATTTCCCAGGAAAAACCGACCTGGGAGAGCGAGATTAAAGTTTTCCTAAAGTGGTTATAGGTTGGATTACTGTTATGTGATATCAAATGTTGGTAAGAAGGAAAAAAAAAAAAAGCAAACCAGATGTGAAAAGAAATCAAGTTGATCGTTAGTCGGGTCTCATATTTCAAGAGATTGCGTGATCATATCTGGCTTCATCTCTGGAAGTTTCCATCAGAGCATTTCTGAGTACACCTGTGTGTGTGTGTGTGCGTGGGTGGGTGGGTGTGTGTGTGTGTGACGGAGGGAGTGAGAGAGAGAGAGACATGGCAAATATAGGGCAGAGAGAGAGAGAGAGAGAGACAGGTCTGGTCTGGGTTGGGTTGGGCAGGTCAGTGTAGCAGCATTTGATTGTAAATAAGAGAGGAGTCAGTTCACACGCCGATCAAGTGACTGCCGGGAACAAGCGAGCCATTTGAATCAGGTGGCTATCTCCCTATCTGAGAGATCAGAGCCCTGTCACCCCCCCTCACGCCCCCCCCCCCCCCCCCCCCCCCCCCCCCCCACCTGCCTCCTCCCTCTGCTCTCGTCATTGTGTGTTGCTCAGTAAGGGACACACACACACACATGCACACAAGTGAAATGACATGCCCCTCCCTGCTGGCTATAAGGGCAGGCAGAGACGCTGGATGAGATTTCACTGTCTCACGTTAGGAGAGGAGAGGAAGGAAAGAAAGAAAGGAGAGGAGGAAAGAGGAGAGGAATACCCCCCGCAGTAGTATAACATCCTGAAACCTTTCCTGTCATTGCTTCTGTCATCTGTCACAATCAATGCAAGAAAGTGATGAATCCACAAAGACCTCAGGATACAAAAAAATATGAAGTTTGGTTCCCTTTAAGGCAAAATTAAAGACACAGTTTACTGAACTCAGCCATCCAAACTCATACTGTATATCATTATTTAGAGCTGCAATGAGTAGCTGATTAATCGATTAGTTGATTGACAGAAAATTAATCAGCAACTACTTTAATAATCAATTAATCAACATTTTAAAGAAAAAGCTCCAGGAGTTTATCTTTGACATATTAAATATCTTCAGATTCTGTTGGTTGGACAAAACAAACAAATCAAAAGCATCACTGTGGACTCTAAGAAATGGTGAACAACATGTTTTCACTATTTTTTTTTACATTTCACACATAAAACGATTCATCGATTAATCAAGAAAACAATCGGCAGATTAATCAATAATGAAAATAATCATTAGTTGCAGCTCTATCATTCTATTCTCTGCTCCTCTATTTTATTCTAGAGATTAAAAAAATAAAAGAG
This sequence comes from Thunnus albacares, assembly GCF_914725855.1. NCBI lineage: Eukaryota > Metazoa > Chordata > Actinopteri > Scombriformes > Scombridae > Thunnus > Thunnus albacares. Next base: position 7,376,524 of record NC_058114.1, read on the forward strand.
CACAGCTTTGTTTGAGTTGAAGAATATCAAACTGTGATTTATCTTAAAGCTTTAAATTTACCTTCAACAGCTGAGAAACGTTCTGATGTCTCATTTTTACATCTGTTATTTTTTTCAATTGGTGTAAAAAAAATATCAAGAAATGATCAAAATTGAACATCACAAGTCCAAAGATGTTTTTAAATGTCTTGTTTTATCTGACTCAAACCTATATGTGTTTTATATATTTCATAAATATATCAGAAGAAGCTGAAACCAGCTCGTCTATTTTGCTTGATAAGTGATTAAACCAATTATTAAAATTGTTGGCATTAATTTTCTGTTGACTGACTCGTGATTAAACAACTTATCATTTTCATATGTGCTTTTATTCTATATAACTGATTGATCCCTTTGCTTCAATCATAACACTACAGGAAACCAGAGTCTGCTCTTCAATTAGCCTCGTTGTTACAATAAAGGTTTATGAAAAATGGATCAAATAAAACATGAGGGGAGACGCACACACACACACACACACATACACACACACACACACACACATGTGTCTTGACAACGACCCCCAAGGGAGACGTTGATGTGTGACAGCTGCTGCCTGTTCATATTGATTAAATGACAGCCAGGATCATTTACCGATTTACCAACTGACGGAGCTCAAAACGTGCGACGCGGCCCTGAGGGAGGGCTGAGGACTGTTAGCCCGGACAGCACAGACGCCCCTTTAATGTGAACATCATCCTCCTTCCCACTGTGAGCCCACAGGATGCACATCAGATTACACCGTTCAGTTTTAACATGGAGACGATCAATACGACGACTCTTGCGAGCGCCGGTTGAAGAATAAGTCATCATGACAAGCAGTCTAGTAGCAATAAAAATCAAACAGTTTCAGTAATGATATTAAACCAAACAGTTCTTCTATGTTTGTATGTTAGAATGACAGTTAGAACAACAATTTTACTCTAATTTTACTCCCAGATTTTATCATGATGAGTAGGAATAGTGACCAAAACTACCAAATAAGATCCAGGATGTTAAAATAGCATTTTCCTTTTAAATATATATTAAAATAGAACAACAAACCCTTTTAAAACCCTGATTTATGACCTACACGGTGCCTTTGGGAGGCAACTATAGAACAGCAGCAAAGACACCTTTTGTTTAATAAAACATAAATATCCAACAGAGCAGAAAAAGTACAACACAGTGCTAAAAAAAACCCAATATCAGATGGAAGTAGAGAATGAAACAAACTGGAAAAAAATACAATAAAATGTGTTTGGACAAAATGAAACAGAAAATATATACAAGAGCCTCATGTTTTAATGATGCACTCCCACTAAAAGGAGAAATTTTCTTAAATGTCAATACAATGAAGATGATGCTGTTAAAGACTGAAACTCTATTTATCAAACTTTTTCAACAGCTAAATGAAGAGAAGGTTATAGATGTCAAACAGGACCTCAAGCTCTTCTGTTTGCTCTACATGAATGTTTTCAAACGTCTCCGTTAGGATTCTTAATTTTACAACTGTTTATTGTTGTGAGCGTAAATTCTGTTGTACGTCGTCAATGCGAGAACAGATGGACAAGAGAAGGCATGGCAAAAAAAAAAAAAATAGGACAAATGGGACATGACAAGGACGGGATATGATAGACAAGACGCTACAGGATAAAATGGGTTTGTCGTTGCTGGACAGGAAATGTCTGTATAGGACAGAATGGGACGATAGAACATGATAGGACACAACAATGGGACGTTAAATGACAGGAAAGGACAGGATTGGATATGAGACAAGACATAATAGGACATTACAGGACAGGACAAATTATTATAGGACATGACAGGACACAAAAGAACAAGACATTGCTGGACAGGAAATGGCAGGACAGGACAGAATGGGATGTTAGAACATGATAGGACACAACAACAGGACAGAATATGATAGGACAGAACAGGACAAGACAAGACACAAAAGAACAGGACATTGCTGGACAATAAATGTCTGTATAGGACAGAATGGGACGATAGAACATGATAGGACACAATGTAGGGACATTAAATGACAGGATTGGATATGAGACAAGACATAATAGGACATTACAGGACAGGACAGAACACTGCAGAACAGGACAAATTATTATAGGACAGGACACAAAAGAACAGGACTTTGCAGGACAGGAAACGGCAGGACAGGACAGAACGGGATGTTAGAACATGACGGGGCACAACAACGGGATATTAAACACCAGGAACAGGAAGGATATGATGAAAAAGGACAGTCCAGGTCAGGTCAATAAAGGACAGGACATTCTGCTGTCTCCTTTCCGTCTCTGAATATAACTTCCCTGTGTGTGTGTGCGGTTAGTCAACAGCACTGCCAGTACCGGGGACATTTGGCAACATGAACTGCTGCCAACTGTCCCAGTACTCAGAGTCTTGGCCGGCTCTGTGTACGTAGAGTTTGTGGCCTCGGGAACGAGCCAGGTGAAGCTGTTGAGCACAGATTAAAGCAGAGATGGATCAATCACTTCAGTCTTCGGGCTGGTGAGTGACAGCTAGCCCGGGGACACAAACACGGAGACTATTGATTTTTGAGTCGCCTTCCATCAGATCTCTCTGAATTGCTCTTCTCAAGGCTCACTCACGCAGTCAAACATTTACAATCGCATATACACACACACACACACACACACCATCACGGTAGACCTTGTTTCTTCTACTCGTTATTCTTCCTCGCTCGCTCTGTGTCACAAACACACACACAAACTAACTGATGAGACTCTCGCTGTGTGTGAATCTCTGATAGCAGGAAGGGCCCCTCTGGCTATGCTTTCGAATGGTGCTACAGGATATTTAGCAGCAATGGAGGGACGCCTTGAAGGAAGCTATTAACCATAAAGTGTCATATACTAAGTAATTCACAGCTTGTGAAGAAGAAGCTACATAAAGGGAGATTATAAAATATCTGTAAATGATTTAATAAACATCAAAAGTTCATGGAGGACATTGCTGGTGACGAGCTGAAACGTGCATTCAAGGAAACTTTAGCATAAAGTAAATATATAGAGTTGAGGATAAAGAAGTATTTTTATTTATTAACTGTAAACTCACATGATATCCTTGCATGAGTCTGCTGGGTATTTTAACAAAGCTCTAGGTCTCTGTAGTGATCACCAGTTTTATTTATTTCAATATTGTTTCTGAGAAATCATATTTTTTCCATCCGTTCATCATGGCGGATACGTCTAATTACTGCAACACCCGTTAGCCTTGCATGTGGTTGTTATAGAGAAGAAGTCAGAATTAGAGGTTTAGCAAATTTAAAACACTTTGTCATTACAATTGTGAACAAAACCTGCAGTGTAGAATTTATGAAAAAATGGAAAATGACAGAATCCGTTGTTTCAGCAAATGACTGATAACGACACGTGTTTACGTTGAAACGATGAGCAGCAGCAGGAATTATGACTTTTGTCAATAGAGAGCAAATGAAATAGTGTGATGTTGTTTTAGAGACAGAACAGAATATTTGACTGCTGTTTGCTTTCCTTCCTTCCTTTAATTGTGACCACAATAGCACCCAAACCTTCACCTTAACACACTTTAATCTAGTTATAAGCAGATATGAGGACAGTTTATTGGACAGTTTATTAATGTTCTGTATTCATCAGCAGTTATAACTTCTCCTATAAATGAATATTTTATATTATTACAGTTGTGTTTTACTATGTTGTCATTCATTGTCTGTTTATACACCAGCCCCCACTTATGGGTGCTCACAACTTACAACTACATTATAATGTGTTATAAAGTTTATATACTGTTTTTAAATGCATAAAGTGAAGTGTTAGCATTTTAATGATGATGATAAAGGTCTCTTAACTTTTACATAGTTGAAGGCAGGTTAAACCACAACAGTGTCAGATCAGAAAAAGCTTTTATTTTGTCATTTAATTGAAGGACTTGTCTGAAATTGAGGAATCTGAAAGTAAACTATCTGAAAGTTATGTATCAATTTACCTATAATTTTGCTTTCATCCTGTTTTTTTTCCATGCTGTATTTCTATAATTTTGATATCTGATATAACATCTAATGTCTGTCTGTCTGTCCTGGAAGATGGATCCTCCTCTGTTGCTCTTCCTGAGGTTTCTTCCATTTTTTTCCTCCATTAAAAGTGTTATTTTTAGAGAATTTCTCCTTATTTGAATCAAGGGTGTAAGGATAGAGGATGTTGCACATATTGTTAAAGCAAAGTTTTGATATTGTGCTATCCAAATAAAATTGACTTGAAACTTAAAACTTTAAGTGTAATCTTTAGGTTCAGCTCACTATCAGTAGTGAATTTTGAGTTATTTTATGGGATGTTTCTCACCGGGAGTATTACTGGCCTTCTCCTTAAGTTTTTCATTTACTTTGTTGTTGTATGTTTGACATTTTGTCAGTGAACCAGATATTTTCTAATACAGTTGTTCATCCTTTGTGCTGATAATTCAACCAGTCAGTTTTGACTTGTTAGTTCTCACCTAACATTGTCTATGCAGAACATTAACAGGATCCCTGGATGCTTTTCCCTCTTTTCAACTCTATTAAGGACACACTGTAAATTCAATAAAAGTTTAATATATACTGTATGAAGTAAAGGGAAAAATGCAGAATATATCAACTACTAACAAACAAACAAACAAAATAGGCTCGGTGTGGCTGTGAATGATGGGAGGGGAAGTCTGTATTGGGAGCAGTGGCCTAATAAGGCTAAATACCAGACTGTGAATAATCTCCCAGTAAACTGTCTACTCATGAAAAACACAGAGATGCAACAGCAGCAACTCTCGCTTTCTGCCTGGCTGCCCTCTCTCCCTCTCTCTGCCTCTCTCTGTCTCTCTCTCTCTCTCTCTCTCTTTCTGTTTCCACACCGTTCTCTCTCTCCCTCTCTTCTTTCTTTACTTTCTCGCTCTCGCACTCCTCCTCCACCCCCCTCCTCCTCCTCCTCCTCCTCCTCCTCCTCCTCCTCATCTTCCTCCTCCTCGCTCCTCGTCTCGTCTCAGTAAGTAGGATAAGGCTTGGAGAGCTCTGTCGTCGTGGAAACTGCCAGAAGTATTCAGTTTGAAGTTTGAGGAGGTCAGTTTGCGGGTCAGAGTAACCCCCCCACCCCCCCAACCCCCTACACACACACACACACACACACACACACACACACACACACACACACACACACAGGGCCTGAGAGAGAGTAGGGGTGTTGAGGGGACCCCCATATGGGCCTGGGCCCTCATACATGAGGGGATGAGGAGGGGGAATAGATGTTTTTGGAGGGGCAAGGGCCACTGCAAAGCTCCTGCATCTAACAAAAAACAGTTGTGGTACCAGAACCTTTTCAATATCTGGGACTGAAATGAAGCTGAATATGAACGATATCTGACTCTGATTTACTCTTTGTTGTAATGTTTTGCTGTTCATCCATCTTCATTTCCATTTATTCAGTATGACGATCAGCAACTTACACCTCAGTGTCTGCTGCTTTACATCTTGAAAAAATGAAAGAAAACCACATAAAGGAAAGTAAAACTAAAGTAAAAGAATTACAAAGTTAAAGTAAGTTGGTTTTACTTTTCTTTAATTCTCTAGAAACTTTACAGTTTTACTTTCCTAAAAAAGCAGTGATGGGAAAAGTATTCAGATCTTTCACTTCAGTAAAAGTAGCATTTAAACTAGTAACTTTTATCAAAGTAAGTATAATCAACAAAATGTTCTTTAATACTGATGAATCTTGGATCATTATTAATGCCAAGTAAGCAATATTTTAACATTTTAGCTGGTCAAAGGGAAGATAATTACAACTACTTGGGTAGTTTTTTTTTTAACTATTTTCATATTTAAAAAATAATCTTCAGAAGTGGCTACCAAATTGTAATGGTGAAAGTATAAAAAGCAAATATTTAAGTACTTTAAATGTGTTCTTAAATAATGCACATGACTAAATGAATGAACCCAAATTCTTCTGACCGTGAGCAGATAGTTCGAACCATCCAATGTGCGTACAGTTATGTTTCCAGTAAGAATACGACACAGAAACTGGCAAGTGAACTGGTGCTGTACAGACACCCCCCCCCCCCCCCCCCCCCTCAAAAAAACAAAAACATTAATTTTGGCCCAGCCAAGGTCCAACGGTCACTAAATTTTTGTGTTGTTGTGAATGAAACTTTGTGGTTGCCTTGACTATGGGTCAAACTCTCCCCATGCACAGACTCAGCTCTGGCTGTGAGTTGACTCACACGGACACCTTGAACACTCCGGGCATTAAGAGGAGATTTTTAGGCAACTGGTGCACCACGAGCAAAGAGAGTAGTCCTCCACTGCCACCACACTGCCACTGCAGGTGCAGCCTCCTCAAACCACAAATGTTGTGATGAAGCACGGTGTGAAACTAAACTCAATGAAACAACAGGCTCCTTAAGCTCTTCACTCTGTTAAAAAAATAGCAAAATTAGACAGATTTCTAGCATTCTCCGTGGGGTGGATGTTGGCATTACATCATAAAGTTTCTATTCTTTTGGTGCCACCACTTTACCACAAATTATGCTGTTTAATTTCTGAGTCAACAGGAAAAGGAAACTTAAGTTATCTGAGTAGTTTACAAAAGTGATGATTCTGGAAACATTTCCATGAAGTGAGAAAAAAAAACCTCTAATTTCTGTCTCCTAGTTTTTTTTTTTTTGCTTTCTCTCTCTCTCTCTCTGTCTCTATCCTGGGTGGTTTCTGATGTAAATGTTTTCAGTCAGTTGGCGGCTGAGTCTCAGCAGGTGGTCCACCAAATCCACCGTAACCCCCGGCAACCCCTGTCCAGCCAATCCAAACGCTGCCCTGCTCGCCACTCCGCTTAGTTAGCCCTGACAGGACCCTCTGTGTGTGTGTGTGTGTGTGTGTGTGTGTGTGTGTGTGTGTGTGTGTGTGTGTGTGTGTGTGTGTGTGTGTGTGTGTGTGTGTGTGTGTTGGTGTATGTGTGTGTGTGTGTGTGTGGGAGAGAGAGAGAGAGAGAGAGAGAGAGTGAGTGAGAAGCAGTGCAGAAGCAGTACTCAGAGGATGGGGCGTGTTCTTCGAGTGGTCATTAAAAGTTTATTAAAAAGTTTTTAACCGTTGGGAAAATGGGTTTGTGTATCAGTGAGCATGGAAGCAAGTGTGTGTGTGTGTGTGTGTGTGTGTGTGTGTGTGTGTGTGCGCACATAGGCAGCTGCCTTGACTCCCTTACCTCAGAATTAAAATGACTTTGCCATCCTCACCTCTGTCATTGAATTCTCAGATCACCATTTTCACCCATCAATCCACTCTGACTTATCATTACTGCTTTTTCCAGCTGCTGAATGGGAGGTTTGAGGTCCAGGTTGTTCAGAAGCATTCTGGGAAATGTAATAAGTTCACTGAGGTCTTTGAGGAAAAAACAGGTGCAAAAAAAAAATTAATTAGCATTTTTTTAAAAGAATAACTCTAAGATGTAAAATAGAACAATGATTAGATTATAGAACAACTCGATCTGGGGTCGTGTCAGTCTGTTGGAATTACAAAACTAGTTATAAGTCATTTAGGTGCTAAGATATTGAAACTAGAGGCGTCCTGATAGGCTGCTGGTTGAGATGCTACCACATTACTGCAACAAATTAATTCTAGCCACAGACCCCTGTTGCATGTCATAACTTTCCCTCCGTGTTTCCCGTCTCTCTGCACTTTCAACTGTCATATAAAAGGGGGAAAAAAAGCCCCAAAAATCTTGTTAAAAAAAAGTTACAAAATATTTCAGAAATACTAACAATCTGGAAGACACTGTTTGTTTCGAAATAAGTTTATTTCAAATATGTGATTATACAGATAGAATTCTATTTTTTTTTAGCCTCATTAGCAACTAATGTTACCAAAACACCAGCAACAAAACACACACAACAAATCAGGCCCAGTTTCCTTAAAAGCCTGAAACACAGATTATTATTGTGATATTATTTGTTTAATTTACACAAAGTATAATATATAACGATACACATTTTTTTCTGTCCTTTTAATACAGACCTTGAATCATCAGGCGTCTCGAACAGACTTTAAAAACAACTTTGCTGAACAAATATGTCAAAGAAATTGGAAAGAAATTATTGGGAAAAACAAAACAGCTGCTTAAGATATTCAGTTGTATTTCAATTGCGTGCCATAATTAGTCAAATAAAAAATTATTAAAGCTGTTTTAATATGAATTTTCTCCTCATTGTGATATAATATGGTGAAAAATCAACAATACCTCAGTTTTTTTAGCTTCTTCACATCTGTCAAATGACTCCTTCACACATTTATTGTTAGTTATTGTGTCATCAGCAGTACAAATAGTCCACCTGTGCACATCCCCTCCATTTTTTTGTCCTTTTTCTGTCTCTCTTTTAAGAAATCTCCCTCCGCATGTGAGTGATGTGTTAACACTGATGGCGACCACCTGAAGACATTTTATGTGTGTGTGTGTGTGTGTGTGTGTGTGTGTGTGTGTGTGTGTGTGTGTGTGTTTGAGAGAGAGAGAGAGAGAGAGGCAGGGGATGGATGGTGTAAATGTCTGAGCTATCATCAGCTTTGATTGGCTTTGAGTGGCTGTGAGTGCTGGGTCCATCCCAACCGCTTTCCTGGGTCCTTAGAGTGCTGGGTTGTGTGTGTGTGTGTGTATGTTTGCTGTGCCTTTGTGTTATTTCAGTGTGTGGATATGTGTCTGTATGACCATATTAAGTCCCTGTATGCCCTACAAACTACAAAACCATACCAGGGCATCAGGGAGGCTGAGTGGTTTTAGAGAACTCAATTGAGCCAAAGGATGCAGGTTGAAACTGTGTCAGCACGCGTCTGCCCTGCTGAAGTGTTCCTTGAGCAAGACACTGAATCCTTACAGTATATTCAAGAAGAGAAAAATGATACCTCACTGAGATATTGTAAAGTGAAATTTCATGTTTCTTTCCATCAAAAGAAGAATTGTCTCGCTCAGAGACGCAAGAATCTGAAAGTACAACATGAGACAACCAGTTGAGAACGTCCTCATTTTCCAAAAAGAAAAGTTTCTTCCTGCAAGTACTGACGTTGCCAGACTACAGCTGCATACAGACCAAACAGCAACAACCACAGCTTGAGGCTGAAGCCAATGAGGAAGTTCCTTAAGTTCCACCAACAGACGCTGGATGCTGCCTCCAAAAAAATCCATGACTCCAATTGGCTCCCATTCACAAAGTATCAACTTCTCTCTAGAAGTCAATGTGTATACATATATATATGTATATATATATATATATATATATATATATATATATATATATATATATATATATATAAGTGTGCTGTAATAAGTGTGCTGGTGGTCATTTTGGAAGTTATTACTCCGTTAATAAGATTTGAAGACTTCTAGTAATTTTGATGTCTGCAGTGTGGGCGTTGACCGACAGCTGTGATTGACAGTTGACTCACTTACTGCTCACCGCAGCTCTGAGATTTGCACTGAGTCAGACTGCTGTTGCAATATTGTAATATGTCGCAATAGTGTAAGTTTAATGTTACATGATTACGACACCTGCTCTGTTAGCACAGTTTAGCTAAAGTAGCTAACGTTCGCCCAAGCGTGCACTTCTCGGTGTTCACAGTAAGCTAGTGTTAGCTTCGGTCCGAGGTAGCGGGTGTTTCCTCAGCGTGAAAGGAAACACCCCGCACTCCTTATTGGGAATGTTCTGGCTCCAATTGGAAAACCAATGCAAACCAATGATGTGGTGATGTCACAACTCACTACGCTCTCTCATTCATTTGAACGGAGGCGGTCTGTCGGCTCAGTGGGAACGCAACAAAATCCGACAAAACAACACAGGATAATCCGACAAAAAAGTACAACAAGTTGAACCAGACTGAAATGTTGCTGAAAAGTGACATTATCCAGGCAAGGCGCTGCATTGGCCAACCACATACATGCATGCAAGCAAGCACACGTTCGTGATGGATTACTTTGGCTGTATTTCTACTGTTTACTTTGCAATCATTCCAACGAAAGATAAAATAGCTGATAAGATTCCAGAGTTGTAAAATCCTGTTTCAGATAATTATAATCCGCTGTGAATCATTTTGGCATCTGACGAACCTTGAAAATCTCTGATTGGAATTGTATTTCATGCAACACGCCATCACCAACACAACTCCTCATGTGTTGTTTTAGCACAGGGTTGTTTTCAGTGTGAACCCTCGTTGATGCATGAGTCAAACAGTGATATATAATAATAATAATAATAATAATAAATTAACCAATTACCAATTCAGTGATGAGAAAGAACTACCACCTGCTTCCCCCAGGCTTGAGAGGAAGTGTCGTCATCCTGATTACCCCGGAGTCCTCCTGCCCTGCCGTGAGCTCCATACATACCAAAGACAGCGCTGGAGGGAAGAGAAAGGCTCCCGGTTAATGTTTAACCAGACTATGTAAAGACACAGTCAGATAGCTGAGCTTATGAGCAAATAGACTGTGTGAGGGACAACAATCGGTTTAATGGCTGATATGTATGGAAATACTGCAGCTCTGAAGAGGCAGCGAAATGGCGAATATGAAGAAAAACATGTTAATATATTGAAATTTCATGTGGTTTACTGTAGATGTAACCATGTTTATGGTAGACGGTTACTACCAGTGATGTGATAAATGTTATAATATTTAAAGATCTACTATATCTTATAGGGTCAACATGCAGAACAGGATATGTGAATAAATAGCTCAACTAATCTCCTAACTGGAATTAAATCTTAATTTAGTGAGTAATTGAGCTTTTATTTGGGGCGGGTGATAAGACAAAGTGTTATTGGGTCATTAAACTTTATCAACAGGTGGAGCACAAAGTCAAATGTCTGTTTTTAAAAAGTATATTTGTCAATTGAAGTTCCTGCAGGAGGCAAAATATAATCATAAACATGACGATCATTCTGCTTTTAGATCATATGTGTGTGTGTGAGTACGTGATGGATCCATACATGCATGCATGGATGTCTGCACGTGTGTTAAAAAAGAGAAAGCATTTTTTTTTTTTTTGGCCAAGTTGGCATTACTCGCACCGTGTGTGTGTATAAGTGTGTGTATATGTGTGTGTGTGTGTGTGTGTGTGTGTGTTGGTGTTTTGTATAGAAAGTGCTGTGTGCAGTAGAACAGGGGATTTGGTGCCATCAGCACAGTGATGTCAGCACACAGAGACAAACAAAGCCAGAATCCAAACCCTCTCCCGACTACCCACAATCCCTCTGGACACTGTGGGGGGCCCTGCCTGGGGGCCCGCTGCCGTTAGTACACACACACACACACACACACACACACACACACACACACACACACACATTAACACAAGCTCACACGCATACAGAAATGAACACACAGGGTTGGTAAACACAAATACAACACATATATACATACACTTTAATACACTTTAATACACATTATCATCATCATATTTAAATATTTTATTACATCCAGTCAGATGTATAAAAGTATCAGTGTACATACATATACAGGTAGAGGTACAAATATACTGTATATCTGTATTAGCGTCATCCACCCTCTCTTCCTTATGTTCATTTATACTGGACTAAACCAGGATTTTTGGGTTTATACATACATTTTATTTTGGAAATGAAAACCAACAGTAAAGTAGAGTGCTTTTTATAAAAGTTAAACCAACTGTTAAGTCTTTTTAGGGAAATAAAACCAACTGCAAGATACATGTAGGAAAGTAAACCCAACTGTTAAATACAATTGGAAACTTAACATTAGGAAACTTGCAACATTATCTACCTTTTATAAAAGTTAAACCTATTCTACAAGTATTTTCAGCAGGTACAATCAACTGTAAAATATATTTTTAGAAGTAAAACCAACTGACTCTAATGTCTCTTTAAAGAAAACAAACCCAACTGTTAAATACTTGAAAACCTGAAGTGTTCAGCACAGTTTCAGGAAAGTAAAACTGACATAAACTTTCATTAAAGTCATTCACATATTTAGTCAGTCACTAAAAAACACAGGCCCTTTTTGGTTGACACTGCAGCATGTCTCAGTATTAACTCTGTAACAGCAGTAAGTGAGCAGTCAAATCAGAAACACACCTCTGTTTGCTTTGGCCTGGCCCTCTGCCACGCTGCACCAGCCTCAGCTGCATGCCTTGCAAATGGCGAATGACATTACTGTTATTGTGTCCGTGGTGGAGTTCATATGAATATACTGTGACTGTGTTGAGGAAGACGTTAATAAAGATATGTTAATGCGTTTAGATAACATAGCATAGGATGGAAATGTTTACATTCAGGTCAAACTTATGTGACAAACTGCACGTCGTCATATGATAGAAAAGATGTTGAAAACTGGTACAAAATATTGCTTATATAGATAGTTTCAGTCCAAAATATCACTACTGGAATTGTTTGATCTGGTGACTGATTTCTGCAGGTTTTTCTTCACATCTTTACCTGTTTCTGTTACAGTAAAGTCAAGTTTGATATGTAACTATAACCTTTTAAATTTTGTGCCTTGTGCATTGCTCTGTTCCTTACAGCTACATGCATTCACCTCCACCTTCTCGTATCTGTACCACTCAGTTTTAAAAAATACCAGAGATCATTTATTCATGCATTGGTCAACTCTGTAAGTATAAAAAAGAAAACCAGCCAAATCTTGCCAACTTTTAGTGGCATTGCAGGAAGTAGTGTGACATCTATTTCATATCAGGCAAAAAGTCAGGATGTGGAGGTCAAGGCCATGAACGGGCGTGTAATTGACATCCTGTCCAGTCTCACACCAACAATATGATGTTGCCAGTTTTTTTAACCATAACTAGTTTTTCCCTAAACATAACCAAGTAGCTTTAATGTTCTTAAGGTAACCACGTGTACTGTAATGAAAAATATCTTAATCTTGGTTTTTCGTGAGCACTGTAGTTTATTTTGAGACAATCCAAATATACAATCCTGCTTCCAGAAATACATGTTATAGCACCAAATGTGTATTGATCCAGCAATGAAAATAGTCCCCAACAAATACACTATTTACTCAAACTATTTACCAAAAACCACAGCTGTTTTAGAAAATTACCTAGCCGTTTTTCAAAATAAAACTACATATTTATGACCTGTTTTTAAAGATCTTCAGTGGAACAAAATAGGCTTAGGACTGCCACAGACCGACTAGGAATTTATTATTAGTAATATTAATTGGTTTTGGTCTTTTGTGGGATTTGTTGATAATAATGAAAATAAAAAAATATTACTAGCTTATCCTTTAAATCACAGCCATTTGTTAATGCTAAAAGGTGTCTTTTATTCTACAAAATGATCATTATAATAGAACAAGTAACTGAAGATGTATTTTTCTCAACTGGAGTGGTTAAACTAAACCCTGACAACTGAGCCAAACTTTTTTCCTCATAAAATGTTTGACTTTTGTAGAGAAAGGGAGTCTGATGTGTGAATAAATCAAACAAAACATAAATCCAAACTGTCAACTTTGCATATTAAACCCAGAATAAGACCTGTTCATCTGCCGATGTTAATTCTTAGTTTCTGAGGACAAACAACAACAGTTGCACGCTGGTAGATGTTTATTGTCTGAAGAAGTTTCTGTCATGATTTAAAGTGGTGTCATGTCATAAAGTTACTGGCTGGACGATGTGACTATCTGAAAGAACGGTTTCTCTCTTTTCACGCTGTCTCCTTCTTGAACTGCAAGTTTTTTTGGTTTTTTTTTACACAACAATTAGCAACTGTTGCTGTTTGTCTCTGCTCTTTAAATGCCCTTCTGTCCAAAACAGTAAGAGCCAGACTGGGGCTGGCTGTGTGTGTGTGTGTGTATGTGTGTCCATGTGCATGTGTGCGTGTTTGTTTGTGTTACTTTTTTGGGCACTGGGATCGGGGTAACTGGGCACACTGGGTGCAAACAGGTCCTCATTGTGCTGGAGGAGGAAGAGCTGGGTCGTGCTGCCCCCTATTCAGTCAAGTTTGAAGTGAGGGGATGCACTATGTGTGTGTGTATGTGTGTGTGTGTGTAAGTGTGTGTACAGTGTTGCGGTATACAATGACTGTATGGAAATTTGGATATACACACATACTGTATAAACTATGCGTGTTGAGGGTAATGGATTTTATCTGTGTTCTACCCTTGTCCCTCAACTAAATACTCTGTTTGGGCGTCTATGTCTGTGTGTGTGTGTGTGTGTGTGTGTGTGTGATGGAAGGGGCGGGCAACAATAGCTTCCTTTGACCCATATAATGAGGGAGTTCTTCATATTCAGATGGCTGCTTGTAGATTTGCTGCTAGATTAGTTTTAGCCAAAGCTTCAAATCAGTTCAACACAACACAGAATAATCACATTTAACTTTCTTGCAGCTAAACTTTTTTTTTTTTTTTTTTTTTTTTTTTTTTTTGCAGTGCATTACAGGGGGGGAGAGAGAAAAAGTAGTTACTAGCCTGAACTGTACTTGTTGCCTGGTAACACAACCTTGTATCAGGAAGCATTGAGAACTTTTGTGGGCGTGCAAGGATTTGCTGTGAACTATGACCTTTTAGTCTTTGCAGCTTTTCACCAAGGCTGAGTGTTTTTATAAATCTGATTTATATAAATTCAACCACATCGCTTCGACTAAATACACTGAATAGATTATTTTCTAGTCATTTTTTTGTGGTATTTCTATTCTTTGCTGATAACCTGTCAAACAAGTCTGACCTTCTATAGATTGTAATCTTCCTTATTTCCTCCACCATCACTACTCATGTCGCTTGTACCCACATTTTCTATTGATTACTGCTAACAAATCATAAAACTAAAAGCATTATTTCCTCTGTGTGTAATGATTTCCTTTGCAAAAACCTACATCACTCTTATGTTTTAGCATCAGCAATAATTTGTAAAATCAATTACACTTAAAAAAAATGTCACTAATTATTACTTTCAGTCAATTTTTTCTTCTTCTTTTTTTTTTTTCCAGTGACGTAACAGAAGAGAGAAGACACCATAAAGAGACCAGGACAATGCAAGAACCGGATGGCAAATGGGAACTGGTAGGTTTAGGGAACACACACAAACACACACACACACACACACACACACACACACTCACATACACACACTCACATACACACAGTGGGTCCCATAGAGAGACACAGCAATGCCCTGGAGGGTGCCAGTCATGCCCAGCTTCCGCTGCGCTCCAAATTGAGCGTGGCACAGAGTGTATGAAGTCAGCCGTCTGGAAGAGAGCCAAGCATTGTTCCCCCAAGCAGCTGGATGGTAATTACAGTACTAGAAAGAAAGAGAGAGAGAGAGAAAGAGGGAGAGAGAGAGAGAGAGAGAGAGGAGCCCTGCCACCCCACTACTTTTGCTTCTGTTTCCTCTCCTGGTGCATGTGTCATATTGCGATCTGATTCATATTGTAAAAAAAAAACACAGCTGCAAGTTCTATAAATCAGGGGGATCCGAACCTTTTAAAGGCTTTTGACACTTTAAAATGAAGTGATATCTACTCGTGACCCCTTGTCACAAGTTCTAAATGTCTGTGAGCAGTTCAGCCACAGAGTGATTTTCTTTGTTTACATAGTTTTTAGAGTCCTGAAGGAGTACAATTTTTCGGTAATTCAATTCAATAAACTTTATTTGGCCCTGAGGAGCAATTAGAACGGCAGGAATATAAAAACAGACAATAAAACAGACATTAAAAACATCTACAAAAAAGTGTGAACTGCGCTGAGAAAGTGTTCAGACATAAAAAAAAAAAAAAGAAACAGAAAAACACAAACATTTGTGAATGGTATGATTGTTAGTGAATCTGACTTTTATTGTGTCCTTCAGGACAAGGAGCTGGTATGATGGTATCGCCTTAAATTTGGATTTCGCAGACAATTAGGCAAAGTAGGTGTTCCCATGTAAAAAACAGTAAAGATTAGAGGAAGGTCAGAGATATGTTTTTCTTGCTCTCCTCTCCTGGTAATCAGATTTATCTTACGACCACCCATGGAGGTGCCAACCCGCTGGTAGGGTACCGCTGCTGTAACTCTACGGTGTAGACGACAGACATCTCTCTCCTTGTGTACATACACAATGATCAGAGACATGATGGTACATAAACCATAACTCCAGTCAGTAATTGTCATGATGTAGGATGTTGAGTTTTAGTTATTTGCACAAGTTAAAATCATCTAAAGGACATAAATACAATGTGTGAAGAGAAAAAGACAATAAAAACAAGAATTTGTTACTTAGTACGCCTACTTAAATAATATAAAACCAGTAAGAATCAAGCACATTTCATCCCAGGGGAGATAAAACCTACTTCATAGGTAAAAAGATACATGTAAACATAGTAAACAAACAACTGAAACAATCAGATGTGACAAAAAAATGTTAACTCAAGGTCCACTTACTAGCTTTTTCTGTAGCTTTCAGCCTCATCTCACTGTCTGGAATGTGAACAGTTGTCATGGAGATAGCTCAGTCGTCACCACCTGATCTGTAGTCTAACTTAAATGTACAACTGATCTCCATCTGCTGAGGATGACCGTGAGATGGGGTTGAAAGCTCCAGAAGAAGCTTGAAAATGCATCTTCAGCTACGATTTATATATATATATATATATGTATATATATATATATATTTTTTTTTTTTTTGTCAAATTATGTTTCCAAAGTCAATAATCGACTTTAATGCTCAGTCAGGAGGAAAAGGGATGTTTTCAGTTTGCTGTTTAGCAGTGTTAATGTTGTAGCAGCTATAAGATCATACAAAACTAAATCAGCTTCACCTTCATCTCACCTCAGAGACCTAAGAAATTTTGTAATTCTTTATGAAACTAACCAGAAGCCGAGATGTGAGAACAGGTGTGATGTTATCAAATTCATCTGTCCATAGTCTTATTCAGTAGACCAGTGAGGAGGGAGTTTCTGATTGTCTAAACGACAAGAGATAAACACTATACCAAAGATTTATGTAGATGTGTATATATAATAAAAACATAAAAAACAAACAGAATTTAAAATATTAAAAAAAAATCTTTTCTATCGTCCAATATTTGAGTAAAAACAAGCTTTAATTTAACTTAAAGAGACACATCTTCCAATCGTCTTTAAATAATAATAATAATAATAATAATACAGTACATTTGCTCTACACCTACACCCACTGAACTCTGAGTGTGTTTAATCCTCCAGTTCATCTCTGCACACATACCTCGGGGTCTTTTGCAACTCTGAGCATGTGTGTTGTATACATTTATCTGATTTAAAAAAAAAAAAAAAAAGGGGTAGCTATAAAGAGGGACATACAGTATGATGCTTGGGCAAGATAGAAAAAAAAAAAAAAAAAAAGAGAGTGAGGGAGGGAAGGTGGAGAGACCGTTGCGAGCGTCCAGGCCTGAGGAATGTGTCAACTCGCTGTCAACTATGTGCTGCTTTGTCATGAGACCGCAGAGCACGTCTGGAAACACGTAAAGTTGCCTTTTTCACACCTTCGACTCCTCCCACCCTCCTTCCTAAAACCCCCCCCCCCCCCCCTCCCTCCTTCCCCCCTTTTCCCCCCTACACACACACACACACACACACACACACACACACACAGTGGCAGCAGTAGCCAGAGCTAGAGCTAGTGCAGCTGTGACCAGAACAATAGCATTCCTCAGGTTTTAAACGCCTGGCACTTAGATTCCTAACAGTCAAATTCCTGCCGGGGAGAAGCTGGGGGTTGCTATAGGATGCCAAGAGCTGTAAGACGCCTTGTAAGGAGACGTACAGCTGTAAAGCGCTGTGTGATTTGTGTTTTTTATGAGAGGGATGGATGGGCTCATGGGGACAAGGGGGGGGACGAGGAGGGGAAGGCTCTGTTGTTCCACCTCACGTTCCCTTTTCCTTAGATGTGACATTTTCAGCACTCCAATTTTAGCACTTTAGGTCGAGAGGCATCCTGCTGCTTTTGTCGGGGCATCATGTGTCGTTAGAGGCACCTGCTAAGTCAACATGTGTGTCTTGTAACGTGTTTTTTGGGGCACATGTGGCGCTGAAAACTACGCCGATGTGTTGAAAACTACACGTTAGTTTGAAGGGCGTTAAATTAGGTGTTAAGAGAGGAAACAAACAAGGAGATTTTTATATCTTTCATTCTAACAAAGGATGCAGAAAAGGAAAATGATTTTATCTTCTAGCGAGTGAAGAGTTTGATCTTCTTAGCCTACGCTCCTGTCTCCGGTTTTGTTTGTTTCTCTGAGAAATCATCCCACATGTTGAGATCCTAAAGGTTTTATAAACAGTCAGTCCTTCATTTGCTCCCTTTATGCTAATTTTAACTTTTTTAAAAAGTGCTTATGCTGCTGCAGTGGCCTTACGTACAATTAATCATCTTTATCCACTGAAGATGCCTCCAAATTACATTATTTTGAAATCCTGCGTTTAAGCATCTTTTTTTTTAACGTTAGTCAGAGAAAATTAAAGTCTAAACGCTGCACGCCTCACATCATGTGTGCCTCCTCTGGTGGCTTTTAGTTCACACAGCACTGAGCTGCCCAACTATCAGCCCATCTGAAATAACCCCAAAAATAACGATTCTCTCATTAACCACGCCTGTTTCACAATTTAAATATAAATGAATCTAATTTAGCAAACCTCGGCCACGATGAAGGGGACTCATTTAGAGCCAATCTAAAATTAATGAGGGCATCTGGAGAGAGAGAGAGAGTGGAGAGGGGCCCTGCGTGGCTTAACAGATACCGGAGTTAACAAGCTACTGTACTTTAAACACTGGAAAATCCCCATTAATTTTAAAGTTAACGCACTACTGTACTCTGAATGGTGGAAAAGAGCTTTAATGTTAGTTCAAACACATTACAGCGACATCTTCAGACTGACTCTTGGCCTCTCGCTGTCAAACCTCCTTTATGTTGTCATGCGCCAGCATTTATCAGAGTCTGTCTGGTCATACAGAATTATAATTTTCTGGACATTTTTTTTTTTTAATACAATGACAAGTGAATGTGTGAATATGTGCATGTGTGAATCAACCCTTAGACATTTATTCTGTCGGATTTACTGTCACAGTTCAAAAATTAGACATCCTGTATAGAATTACCTAAAGAGATGGCTATAGTTCCCTCATGATGCGTTGACATGAACCGTGAAATCATGCACAAGTTTCCCGATTTTCAGGCTTTCCTCTCCTCTAATTTGTTAGAAAAACCTGTAAATTTCTAACAAATAAAAGTTCCGTCTCCCACCTAATTCTTCACCCTGCAGGTTTGCATATAAATCTACTCGGGACTTTGATTTTGTTGTCTTTAAACAACACATTTCCACTGACAGGCTGCTCGTAAAAAGTCCTTTCCCTCAGCAGCCCTTTGAGTGGTTCCAGCAGATGCCAGCCAGCTCCCACAGTGACTGTTTGGTTTTGCAGGTTTAATTCCCGATGGGTTTGGGTCCAGAGTGATTAGGCTGAGCCCTAAAGGCCAGCGGGCTTGTCAGGTGTCTCCACACATTAACGTTGTTCTGCTCACACCCTGAGCCGACAGCACTGCGAGGCAGAGGGGGAAAGAGAAACGCTGATCTGGCGTGGTGGGAGGCGCAGAAGGATGAACAGAAACTCAGAGACTTGATTGCATTGTTCACATATTAAGCACGTTTTGAAAAAGAGGTTTTGTTGGTAATTGTCTTAGTCCTTCGAATTGATTATATCTCGCTTCCATCATTAAATGTATCTCCAGTTACAACAGAATATTCAGGCAGGACGTAACAAAAGTGGTAAAAGTTGCGGAAAAGTTAGAAATCTTTTGCACACTGTCTTGAACTGTCAAACATTTCACATTCTTCTAAAAAAAAAACTAAATTGTAGCTACTTTCATGGGACACAAATATGGTTTCTCAGGATTTTTAGTGCTGTATCAAAAATAAACTTTTAGATGAAAATATAAAAACACAATAAACCTTTTAATATCTACATTTCTGGAGTTTTAAGGCCTTTTTTTCAATCTTTCAGATGACTTTTAGTTTCTAATCTTTCCTGTCAGCAAAGGCAACACACTGTTGGATGCTACCTCAACATTTTCTTTAGCCTTTAACCCTAAAACCAGCTGAGTGACAACACAGCCGACTTCTCCCTGCTGGATTCAAATAAACTTGCATTGTGTCTGTGCACAAACAACTTCCTGCATGCAGACGTGCAGCTTGTTAACGGGGGCGGGAAGCTAAAAAACAACAAAAAAAAAAAAAAACCTCTTCCTGTTTCTGACCTCCAACCTCATCCTACCCCCCCCCCACCCCCACCCCCCACTTACACAGCATGGTGCAGCTATAGGAGGGGAGATGGCGTTAGGCTATAGTGTGTGTGTGTGTGTGTGTGTGTGGGTGGGTGGGTGCAGGCAGAGGAGATGATGTTAGATTTTAGAGTAGGGGGCAAACTTATGTCCTGCTCTGAAGATGTGGAGGAATAAAGTAGAGGAGGAGGGGGAGATGCGGAGACCTGCTGAGAGGGCAGCCTATATACACTCCTCCTCCTCCTTCCTGCTATACCTCTCCCTCTCTATCCCTCACCTCTTTTCACCCTCCTCCTCCTCTGTCTCCAGCCGGGGTGGGGGTGGGGGTGGGGGGGTAAAGTACATTACATGCTTGCTAATCAAACCTCCATTAAAAGTTTGGAGGGAGCGTAGTGAGAGGCTATAGTCTTTTTCTTCTCTGTTCGGTGTGTCTCCCTCACCTTCCTCCTGCTCCTCCAACATCTTCAAAATGCTTCTTAATCTTAACCAACATGTAAAATGAGAAACATGCTGGAGAAATACTAGTGACATGGTAATCATTTAACAAACAAAATACAATCAATAACCTGAAAAAGTCTTTAAAAAAGGAAAACAATAACCAGAACAATGTTGTACGACACCGTAATTAAATCACAAGTTAAATAAAAGTTGCATGAACTGTAAAACTTTGTGCAACTTGACAGATACATGGGAATTATCTGGTGAATTTAAGAAATGTCACACTTTTGGAAGCTGTGACTTTGTCTAAGGCCAGCTCGGTGCAGCATTAACTTGGCTAGGCATCTCCGCTATAACTAAAGAAAACAGACTTTTTTTTTTTTGATGTATTGGTGCATAAGAAAATACTTTTGAACTCTTTGTGACTCTGTCGGTCAAAACTGCACAGAATAAACTAGAAAGGCTAGAAAATTAACACATCAAACACAGAAATTTTACTGTCAATGTTTGATGTGTTTTGAAAGTTTTAAAGAGCCACTAACACACTATATGTAAGTGTTGGACAGAATGAAAAATGTACTGATGATTTTGTAATGTTTAGAGCCTTACTTGTATGGTTAAAAATACCCTGAGAGCTCCTCTTGGGAGTATAAATATACTAAACACTCTGACAGTTAGATTATGAAATATCTTGTCCACAAAGTTTACCTTTGGACCTGAGGGTAAACCCACGATTTATCCTCTGGAGAGCATGAACGTGCTCTGTGCAAAATGGAAGTTTAGCCCCCCCAAAAAAACAGCCACCAAAAAGCATTAACACTCACCCTCTCAGAACCAGAATCACTTCATGTCAATGTTGAGTTATGTTGCACTGGGCCGAAGTGTTGAATAAACCGACCGACTGATTACCCTCTTAAGGCTGTTGGGGCAAAAATGCATTAGCAACAGAAACTCACATGTAATAGTGGGCTGATTTGAATAAGCTGCAAAAGCCTCTCCAGAGCTCTGTGGTCTGCTAACCATACAGGGAGATCAGAGGTCTGCACAATACCACAGTGACACATACTGGATGTACTGTACACAATATCCAGAATAACATATTGAAACAGATACACATGAGGCATAGCAGAGACTGTCTTACACGGGTAATTAGCCATGCTCAATTACCATTTCTAAAAACATGAGTTACCATAAATTGGCAGCTATAAATATATAATGTACTGTTATTTGTTGTGTTCTGTAAACATAGGCAGTCATATGAGAGCACCAAGTCCTACATTTTATTAATTATGGAGCATTAGTTACATGTTGGCAGTGCTGTTGACCTTATTTTAGGAAACATCTATGAAAAGCTCATCAATGCAAAAGAAACTGATTAGATGTCTTAGCTGCAAGTAAAACTATACTGCTAATATTTTAATGGAAAATATATCATTTTCAGCACTTCCTTCCCGCTGAAGACAGTAGTAGCACTATTGTTTGCCAACTGAAACAAGAAGAAGACCAGATTTAACTGTTATTTAATATCTCCTCTACTCTCTTCCTCTTGTGTTGGTAATTGGATTTAGCGAACACCTGTATGAGTGTAGATTGTTCAGGGGATTATGGTCAGGGAAACCTTGAGTCACCACTAATTATCATCTCTTTTTTTTTTCTTTCTCTCTCTCTCTCTCTCTCTCTCTCTCTCTCTCACTCACACACACACACACACACACACACACACATACTCACACACACACAGTTCCCATACTGCCCTCCCTGAACCCAAACTCAGAGATTTAATTGATATTTTAAGGTCATAGCAGCTTTGTTGGCTTTAACCACTGGAATCCTTCATAGCAGTAGTTAACAGGGCATGTCATTATTTTGGGATATCACCTTCTCTTGACTTCCAGTGCAGATATTCATGTTAATATTATTTTCAAGCATTTGGCATAAACTGGTTTATGTTTTGAGGAATTTAGCTTTTCTCATAGATATATTATGACTTCCATTTCTCCAGTTGTTGGGTATCGACTGCTAGGCCTTCTTGAGAACGCTTATGCAAAGAAAAAGAGGCTCAGAGTAGTCGTCAAAACTGAGATTCAGGAAAAACAATGCAGATTCTGTCATGGTTATAGAACAGCTGACCAGCTGTTTAAACTCTTGTATAGTGAGGATACTGGAGGGATCATTGTCCCTCCACTATGTGCTCTGGGGTCTTGGAGAAGTCCTCTGACTATGTCCTTCAGTGTGTCTTCTCCAGGATCAGGGATTATAAGATGCTGGGTCTGCCGCTCTGGGTCATTCTGTCCTTAATAATTCATTTCATTTGAGCAATTATAGCACCTTCACCCCTCTCTAAGACATTAGGCTTTTCACTCCGCCTTCAACTGTGGCCGTTCTAAACAGCTCTAAACACTTTTTCCTTCAGATGACGACACATCTTGAGGCCATAGTACTCCGCTGAAAAAATGGTGGATTTCCCCCTCCAGGTTGGAAGCAAGTTGCTAGCAAGTGAAGTAGTTCACATATCTTTGGGTCATTTTAGAGAATATGGCTGGCAATATTTTCTTATTGTCGACAAATCTCATGTGCAGAGACAAACCAGTATTGTGTGTGTATCCAAAGCCTGATAAATCTTATTCCTCTCCATAGTTGTCCAAAAACTATTTAATAAACACAAAAATCAGCCACACCGTTGCACTGGGTGACATGTTCCTTCATCCTGAACACTACACTGATAGTAGTTTGTTTATAAATGGCTCCAAAGACTAATAACAGCGATCTCGTATTCAGTTTCTGGAGAGTAGTAGACCCAAGGAATATCTGATATCCGTTAAGGGAAATATGGAGCTTGAGATCGACTGGTGGATCACTGTGGCGTCTGCAGCTTTGCACGAGTTGCACAGGACTGTGGTGGTGAAGAAGATGCTGAGCCTGTACCAGTTTATCTGCCTTCCAACTCTCACATACAGTGATCAATCCTGGGTGGTGACCAAAACAGTGAGATCACAGATTGAAACAAGTGTTTGGGCTCAACTGGAGGACAGAGTGAAGAGCTCAAACATCTGGAAAGACTTCAGCGTAGCATTCAGTCTTGGTTGCTGTTGGTCTTTGCAGCTCCACTGGGACAGATCAGAGGTCTAAGGCACTTGAAACAGTAAATGCTGATGAAGGGGAACGTCTTACTCCACATGCACTGTCCCAACTAGACTATTGATTTGAATTGAAACCCCTTGGCAATTGACTCATTTTCCATAGAGTGATGAATATGGGACATTAGGCCAACGGAGAAAGTGAAGAATGCACTCTCCCCCGCTCAAATAGTCTCTAAGCTCCCTCCATCTCTCTCTCTTGAGGTGTAAACAGTAATAACCATAAGTAACAGCATCGTTATGTGCTGCAGCATGAATATGGGTCAGTAAGTTAACTTGAGCCGGTGACACGGAGCATCTCAGGATGGCTGAATCAGGTGATAACTCAGGTGAAGTGAGAAAATAGCGAGTGAGAGAGAGAGAAAGAGATGTTCTGGGTCCCACACTGAAATCTGAGATAGGAGTGTAGCTGTTGACTGAAGAGAGAGAGAGAGAGAGAGAGAGAGAGAGAGAGAGAGAGAGAGAGAGAGAGAGAGTGTTTAGATGAGCGATGAACAGACAGCGCTTGTCCTCAAGTCAAAGAGCTCCAGTGGCTAAAACCCCATCGGGCACCAAGATAGATACACACACACACACACACACATACGGACAGGTGATACATCATGGATGTGAGAGGGAGGAGGGGGGGGGTGGGGAGGGGGCTGCAGGGGGAGAGAGAGAGAGTGAAAAGAACGGATGGACAGATGAGAAGGAGGTGAAGCAGAGGAGGAGCGGGAGGGAACAGAAGGGTGAGGGGGTACGCAGCGGGTGACGGAGGGGAGCAATAAAGAGCAACGGACGGTTCGCTTAGTCCAGTTTATTCATGTTTTTAAGTAACAGTGAAATGAATTAAATTATTAGAGATAATCCTTGATAGTTGAGTTTGATCAAACAAACAGTGATGTTGTTTCCCTCCACTTCCTGTTTTCCCTTTCAGTCTGATTAAGTTCGTACAGAGGCTGGTAAACGTCAAGGGAGAAACATTTTCAACTTTATTGTCCATAAGAGGAAATTAGTCTTGCAACCAAGTGAAACACAGAACACACAGACACTTAAAGAATAAAATATAAATACTTGGTGTACATCCAGCCATCAAATCTACACATCAACTGTTAAAAAAATCATATGGAAGACTGATCTGCTGACTCATCTTGAGCATTTAACAGTTTGATGGCATGAGACACAAAATAATCTCTCACCCTGTTAGATTAAGCCTTTGGTTCTCTAAAACTCTGTCTGAGAAGCTCAAAGCCTCCATATTGGGGATACAGGACACTGAAATAATTTCATTTTCATGAACTCTTCTCTTAAAATTGTCATTTGTACCCTCAAATTACTAAATCTTGCCTACTTTACCTCCTTCTGCACTTATTTATACCCTAAATTTCTCTTTAATGAAGGTAACATGTCATACTCTAAAAAATATTAAATCATGCTATCATGTCATAGCAGTAAATCTATCAATCCAAATGATTGCTTTTGATATAAATAATGTGCTTAAATAAAGTAGTAAAGTAATTAAAAAGTATTATCCAGAGAAATGTGGTCATGGCTGCAGAAGTGACGGCACAAATGTACGTTATTATTCTCATTAATATGTAAAATTTAGGTGAGATCGACTGTTAAGCCAAACAAAAACGTACAAAAAAATACAAAGTCTCATTAAATGCTGTTTGAGAGACTTTTAGAATTTCATGACAGTATTTCCAGCCGGTAACCATACCAACACCAAAATAACAAGTATCCACGACTCTGAAAACATTATTATAGAGGAAGGATGCTCCTCTTCTTCTGCAGTCCCCCCTTTTGTGATTTAGGCTAAACAGGTGTATTTTATTTTAAAAAAATCATGGCTAGTGTAGCTTTAAGTCTTGGGGTGGCGAGATAAGAGGGGGGGGGGGGAGTGATGGACAGCTAGAGGGAGGGAAAGAGAGAAGGGGGGGATGGAGGGATGGAGGGAGGTGTATAGTGCAGCAGAAACTTCCCATGCTGGCCTCCCAGTGTGGCTACGTAATGAGGGCAAGGGACACAGAGACACACACACACACACACACACACACACACACTCGCAGACACACACTCGGGGCTGAGCATGGCCCCACGGCTGATTAGCGGCACACAAAGGCCCCAAACAGAAGTAGCAGAGGACACACAATGGGAGCAGGGCCTCAAGGCGTGGTTTACTTCTGCCCTGAGGGAGGGGGCGAGAGATGGTGGAGAGACAGGGGGAGAGAGAGAGAGAGAGAGAGAGAGAGAGAGAGGGTCCCACTGAGCTGGGGGGGGGAGGAGGAGGAGGAGGAGGAGGAGGAGGGGGAGGGGAGAGGAGGGGGTTCAGTGGGGTTAGGGAAGTGACAGAAGCAGAGAGGAGTTTTGTTTTTGTCCTGATAAAGACATGCTGGGTTTCTACTGAGTTCTATTTGCAGCGACTGCAGCGTCAGGAAACCAGTTGAAAGGGGTCAACGTCACGGCTGCTTATTCAACGTCCCGTCCACGGTCCCATCCACCTGTTTAGGAGCACAGAACAGTTGGGACTCAAGACATTAAAAATCTATTTAAAAAAAACAAGTTTGCATCCTCGGCTGAGTTAGAGGATTTAGAGAAATAACAAAGAGAAGAAACAGTTAAAGCTGATTGTTTGGATTTATTTCTGGCAGCGTCAGAAAAACTTCATCATGTTGTTCCGAGTTAATATTACACGGCTGCCTTAAAGTTTCCCTGTGGAGTATTCTTGTAAACAAACAAAGGTTATCTTAACATTCACCGTTACTCACCAAAACTCATCATGTGTATTCTCGTGATCTACAAATGTGTTGAATTTGTTTCTTCCCTCATAAAACATTTGCAAAAGGTATTTTAAGTCGTGCATTGTTTATGTTTACTAGCTTGCAGTCTGCTTTGTAGCGCTAGTAGAGGTCAAAAACTCCACAAGGAACCTTGAACTTCGAACCCCCAAAAATAAATAATAATAATAAAAATTTTAAAAAGGGTAGAAGACAGAAATAGTGGTTTTCAGCCCAGTATTGCTTTAATTCAGCACAATGCTGTTTAAATAGAGAACAAGTCTGTGTGCGGTCCTCCTCCTTCAACCAGAAGACAGACCTTAACATGGTTTAAAGGCACAAATTAAATTCATGAAATGCCCGAGGCAGCGAGCGATGAAACAATTTACCAGAGTCGAGTAACTTGTGCTCATTTAATTATGTAATCTTGTTTGCTAACATTCGTTCCCTTTGCACAATGCAAACATATTTTATGACTCACACTATGGCCATGTACATTTTTATTTAGGTACTAGTGATTTGCAACATCACTGGGTCAGTGAGGACAGAGTTGAGGTACATAGAAACAATTAAATATAATAAAATAGCATCATATGTAAAGAGTTTGTCAAGCTCAATATCAACTGATTCTAGTTGTATTGTGTTCTCTGCAGTCTGGATGAATATATTAACTAGTTTCTGCCAGTTAGCACATATGTAATATATACCAAAATGCTATTTTTATTAGGAATAATATCTTTGAAAGAGGATAAAGTTATGAAGTAATATTGAGGTTTTAAGTTACTACAAGTAATGTGTTCACACAGTAAATCTTACATCCGCCTTAATAATAAAAAGGCATGAAAGCTCCCCTCAGACAGATGACGGAGTGATTTAAGGTCTCAGTTTGCTTCAACAGAAATGCGTCAGATGGTTGAATAACATTTGAAACCCAGAGGTGAGAAAGGAAACACAGTTTGAACTTCTCTCAAGCTATTTTTCATTTTTCAAACAAGCACATCCATCTCTCAACAGCTCAACACTACGTTGAGGAAGGAAAATATCGTCTGAAAGTGTGCGTTGTTCTCCTCATATGTGAGCAGTTGTTATGTCTCGCCCCTTTCTGAACAACTATCAGCACTTTTGCACCTTTAATCTAAGTTTAATGTAGTAAGAATGTGGAGCTTTAAACATCTTAAATGCAAAAATAAAGAAGAAGAAGAAGTTGGGCAGAACTGAGGCCTGGCACCAGTAATAATTTAAATGATGATTGTTTGAGTTATTGCTACCACAGTTCATGTTGAGAGCTTTAAAATAATCCCAGTGGCTCTTTGCATAGATTACTATCTACATATTTCTACAAAGAAAGAATATTATATGGCAACGACTAACGAACATGGCCTTCTTTTCACAGAGGAGCAGCGGCTGCTGTAATCTCCACTGTTCAATTAGCTGCACTGACCGGGACGCCGCCTACACTTCATTAGCAGAAGAAGAAGGTATGGAATTAACCTCTTTCTCTCTCTCTTTCTCTCTCTCCGTCTCTTTCCGTTACTCTATCTCTCTCTATCCCCTCAGAAATATCTCAATGGCAGAAACGATTCAAAATGAGCTTTTCTGTATCAGTTAAAACAAAATTTCCTGTTATTTTACCTTTTTAAATGGAAGCCTCTGGAATATTTATGAAGGAACAAGAGAGAGAAAGAGGGAGAGTGAAATAAATGGGGGGGGGGGGGGGGGGGGGGGGGGGGGGGGGGAGTATAAATCCACAAAGACAATTTAGCTTTTCCAGCCTCTTTTCCTGTTTTTCCAATTACTTAATGCTATTTAAATACACCGGAGCTGACACACACACACCCACACATGCATGCATGCACGCACACACACACACCACACACACACGCACACACTAATGGTTCTCAGCAATGGAGAGACTCCTGAAATAAGTCACGCAGTAATTGTATTTGATAAATCATAAAGGGAGCCCATCAGAGGAAAGCTAGCTGTAATAAAATGATAAAATAGACAATTATGAAAAAATCCCTGGCCTTTAATTTCCTAAACACACTCTGGAGAGAGGCAGTTTAAGCCACGGCGATTTGACGAGATGCTCAACACGTTTATTTCCCTCCTCTTTGACACTTTGAATTACGCCACAGGCCTCTGAAACGGCTGTGACATTAGCAGAACACCACAGATCCTCACTCACTGCTGCTGGTTCATATCTCCTCAGTCCAGTGATTTACAGTTATTTAGCACTGATCTCCTTTTGTAGTAATAATAATATGCTGTGCTTTTGGAAGATCAGTAAATTGGTCTACTTAGATGTGCAGTATAGGGAGTAGACAAAATGATACGGTAAAAACATTTCACGTTACCTCACATAACCCACCTTTGTGGCTGTGTTCGATATTTTGTTATTGTCAACGAACGCCATATAAAGACCAACATCCCTAATTCAGCGAGGTGCTGAAGTTTCTATCAAACAGGAATGCATAGTTTAGCTGTGGATGTGGTGCTCTATAGTGAGCGTATCTCATATAAAATAAAGTACACAAGTTCACGGTAATGAAGGAACATGTCAGCCAGTGCAACAGTGTGGCTCATTGATGTGTTTTAAATAGTTTTTGGGGGGGAAAAAGTGGAGGTCAGCGGCACAGAGAAATAACATATTATCCTTGGATACACATACAATACCTCTTAGTACTGTAGGATGAGTTTATTTTTGGTTTTGGTTCTCTCATGGGATTTGTTGACAATAAGAAAAGTATAGAATACCAAGATACTTGTGCTTTAAATGTGTGATTAGATTAGATAAATTCCTCAGAGTTTGGTCGTCCACAGTGATAAATGATAAGAGTGAAGTCAGACGGCACACAGCTGACAATATATCAAAGACATCCAGTATCTCATACTGCAGTAATACTAAAACAATAGATAACAGCAGATACTCCAAGATGACATTATTGTAGCTCAGGAGCCCGATTAGCCTGTAAATAAATAAAAAAACAACAACACAAAAACAATGTGTTTAATTCAATCAATCAAAGGTTGAACATAAGTGACACACCTGAAAAGTGGAGCAGGGAAATAGGCAATTAAGTAAACTAAAGTTGATATGTTTATTATTCTTTTTTTCTACTTCCTGTATAGTCATACTCATCTATTTGTTTTTGAACTTTCTTGGTTGCACAAACAGTGGGATCATCTCCACTTCACTGGAACAAAGTGAAAAATGTTTTAATGGCTAATTGAAAGATCTATAATACAAAAATTCTGTATAAACTACAATTACAGCAATTACAGCAGAAGTTGGTATTCAATAGACTTTGTATCAATCCTAATTTCATATTGGCCGGTGTTGGCAGTCAGGTCAGGTAACATGAGGATACACACTTCATGAAGAAAAGCTCACAGGACCAAACCTTCTATTGTCACAAGATCACATTAGCTCTTTGAGGCACCGATTTTTTTTTCACGGTTGTATAAAAATCACATTCCTCACTCTGACTCCTCTGGTTGAGACAGCCATGACAGTGTGAGGTCTGCACCACAAAGGGTTAAAAAAAAAAAATCAGATCTTTTGGTGCCTCGTGTAAATGCAGCCAGACTGTGTGTGTGTGTGTGTGTGTGTGTGTGTGTGTGTGTGTGTGTGTGTGTGTGTGTGTAGTGTAGGTGCTGCTGTGTAAAATGACATGGAAAAGGTGATTTTCCATTATAGTGAGGCTTCCACAGTGTGTTTCCCTGAGGCGAAGCAGAGAAATGATTGAATTTTATGTGTGTGTGTGTGTGTGTGTGTGTGTGTGTGTGTGTGTGTGTGTGTGTGTGTGTGCGTGTTTGACTTACTTTAGACAGACACCTCATCCTTCTGCTGTTCCCCCATCAGTCTTAATGTTTTTGTAATGTCAGTGGTTGAATTAAGACTTCTTTATGTGGCCCAGTAACCAAATTATGACCTCAAGCATCAATAAAAACAGTTAAATATTTTCACAAAAAGCATTTTTATTTAACAGAAAATTTTTAAAGAAACACATATTTTTTTTCCCCCATTATTCCTCAAAAGCAGACTTCCTGGAGATGTGAGGTTTTCATACTACATTAAGATGATTACACTGGGAGAGAGAGAGAGAGAGAGAGAGGAAGAAAGAGTTATTTCATTTACATACACCTGAGTGTGTGTCTCTATCTCAATCACACACACACACACACACACACACACATTAACCCTGCGTTTCTCTCTTTCTGTAGGTGATGCTGATTGTGTCACATCGAGCCAGCAACAATACAAGAGGTGGAGAAGATGCTGACATCACAACGCAGATACACGTATACAACGCTAGTACACACATGTAGTACATGAGAGCTTCGCTGTCAGCGGTCTCAGCCATTTCCAGGTGAAGAAAACCGAATTAAACTGAATCAAGCTGAACTGATCTGAACTGAAACGGCCTGAACTGAAACTGAATTGGAGGCTTTGGCTGGACGGGACACACACACAACCTCTCTGAGGTTCTGGAAAAATCATTCAGACAGAGAAATATCTTGAAGTAATACCGATGAAAACCTACATTCATTTATGCCTTTTGTTTTGGGAGTTGTTGCCTTGCTAGATTTCCTGTGCTTTTGGGTTTTCATGATCAATTAATAAGCTGATTATTTTTCTCAGTTAATCCATTAATCATTTAGTCTATGAAATGTGAAAAAGTAGGGAACAGCCCATCCCAGTTTCTTTGGGTCCAAGATAACTTCTTATTTTATAATATATAAATATTTTATAATATAAAATGGAGAAAACATTGACAGAAATGATTAATTGATTTTCAAAATAGTTGCATTAAATTTTTAATTTTTTCAATCAACTAATTGATTAATTGACTAATCATAACACTAAAAAAGAAAACATTGTTTTATGGAACTGATAACACCTAAAATCTGAACTATAAATTTGAAAGTATCTTTTTAAACTGCACAATGTCAGTTTTCTCTTGTGTGTACATTTTTACTACACAACTTACTTTTTTAACTGATCATAAACACGATACAAAAGTTGCAATAGAAATGTGTTATTGCCCCTCTGAGCTGCCTGGTTAAGAGCTTCAGTCCCTCGTACCTGTGACCACAAGAACAGTAAATTTTACTGTAGTTTTTACATAATTTTAATTGATGTTTGGGGAAGTTAAAATTTGTCTTGTAAGTGTAACTTTTTTTGTTTTTTGCTACTCAGCAAATTGTTACATTTGAAACATTTAGCATTGCATTTAAAAACTGCCATAATATTGATATCTGGTTTAAAAAAAAAATTAAAAAGTATCTTGAAGTTTGGTCATTTTTACATTTTCAGGTAAATTGAAGGATTACAGGAAAAACAAATCTCTTGTCTCAGATCAAAACCCTTTTTTGTCAAAAACACATATTGTCACCATCTTTAAAGACCTAATATGCTCATTTCCAGCTCTACATTTTTATTCTGGGACTCCACTGGATCAGCTTTGCATTGTTCACAGTTCAAACTCCTTATTTATCTTATACTGGCCCTTTATGCAGACCCTCGGTTCAGCCTCTGTCTCTTAACAGTCAGTCTTAGTTCTGATTGGCCAGCTTTCAGGAAACACTTTGGCTACGTTTAATATGAACATCCGACATTGTAACATCATATATATGACAGAAAATAAGGAAAAGAATAATAGGTTCCCCTTAAGCAAAGCTGTTCCTCATTGGTCATGAGAAGTTTGACGTTTTAGAGATATTGTGATGTTAATATTTGGAGATTTTTGGAGTATTTACATCAAATGTGCACAAGCATTTGAACAATAAATAAATTAATGTAAATGTGAATAATCTGTAACTCAGTTCTTTATCACACAAGATTTCTTATGAATCTTTCTGAAATGCTGCAACATGTTTCTGACACTTTCTATCCATATTCAAAGCTGTATGTTTATATACAACCATAATGCACCTCATCATTTTAATAAAGATAAAATACATTCAAAGCCAAACCCTGACAGCTTACATCTTTTAATCCTATACATTCTTGGAGTCTGTATATGAACCTTCTTGATCACATGTTGGACACCGATGAAGATGTAGCGTTGAAACGTTTTGTTCTTGAGATGTTTTTGCTGGAGCCGTCTCACCTGATAACATTTTGATTCATTTTCACTATATTCTGAATGTGAATTTTTTAAAATAAAAGTTTCTGTTTGGGTTCATCCTCCTTTGAGACACTTCAGTACATTTGTGTGTGTGTGTAATGATAGTGTACAGAAACACAATGACACACACACACACACACACACACAGAACAGTAGCTCTTGGCTATCTGCTGCAGTGAGTGTAAATGATCGCATAGCTGTGGTCATAACTCACAGCCATACAGGCTACTGATGGAAGCTGACACCCAATGTCTGTGTGTGTGTCTGTCTGTGTGTGTGTGTGTGTGTGTGTGTGAGTGAGAGAGAGAGAGAGAGAGAAGAGAGAAAGCGAGAGAGACATTTTAGACTCTTCATGTTGCTTCCCTTCCCGTCTGTCTCTTCTTGTCTTCCTCCTCCTCCTCTTCCTCGATGCCTCGGGTGATGAAACTGACTCTGTTACATCAGACCAACTACCCCCCCCCCCGCGCCCGCCTTTTTTCCTCAACCCATCTACACACACACACACACACACACTTGTTTGCCCACACTCAAGAACCACATTAGTATGTTTAACCTCATTGATTAGGTCTTGTCTATTGATACAAATCGGGGTGATCAATCACTGATATCTTTGTTTACCGGGCGGAGATGAGTTGATAGTGATGGATGACAGATTAATCAGTAAACTGGGTAAGATGAAGAGCGTTGAAACACACACACACACACACACACACATAGTGACAATAGGTTCATTTTCACTCTGACCTTTGTCACGCAAATGTGTTTTTCTTTCAAATTTCAGATCATTAATAATTTCAAATAAAAATGTGACTGTCCAAGACAACTTAATTTTATGTTTTTCATCATTACAGTAGGATGATAATATGTGGACAGGATTAGTGCACTTTATCAGATCAACACATTTAAACATCAATCTGGACTTGATTATTGAAAGTAGGAACAAAAAGACAACAGAGCAGTTATGTACAATGACATTCAGACCTAAATTATTAACACAGCACTTATACAGAAATGATTACAAATCCTCACCACTACACTGAAAACAAGATCTCACACTCATATTGTTGTCCAAAGTTTGTCATTATCACCATTCTTGTCTTTGCTCAAGCATTGATTTATATCACATTTCATACAATAAATGCTGCTGAAATCTTTGGGACTTTAATGTTCATATTGACATTAAAGTCGTCATTCAGGAGTACATGGTTGCTTTTGATATGGATTGGTTCTCCTCAACATTAATTTGTTACAATTTCTATGTTGTTTTGTTGAAAATAAATATATAAGAATAATGATAAATGAATGAATCTGTCGTCTGATTGTGTGTGCGCTGGAATGATGAGAGAAATAATTCAACCAAGATTCAAGATTGATCAAGATTTGGATTTCTACTGATAATCATTAGTTTCTATAAAACACCATAAAGCCAATCTAGTCTAGTCTGAATACATATAGGAGTATACAGAGAATACATATGTGAGCAGTGTTATGAGCTGTTGATGGCACAGTATCATCTAATTTAACAAAACAAAATGTTAAACTATATTAAATGACTCCAACATTTTTGAGTTCATTTTTTTTTCAGAGCTGGAAAATTGCTGAAATTATTTTTATTGTTTGAACAGGTGTTCTGGCTAGCATAGCCTAGCTAGTAGTGATAGCACTGCTACTGAGATTTGAAGTATCTAAAAAATCAATAGGCAGGTTTTCTTTTTACAAACAAGGAACTTTGTGCAACTGGCAGCCAGAAAATATATCACCACAATGTAATGAGAGCTTCTACGTGGACATTTTCAGTGAATCAACTTGCTGGAAACAAGTAAAATAACTTTTCAGATGTAAATTTTTATGTGCCGCTCATCCTCAAACACACTTGCAACAGCAATCTGCACAGAAAGAGACTGAATAGAATCTGAAACTCCTTCTGAGTTTCATTCTGATGTTCGCTGTCTGCATGTGGAACTTGTTCCTTACTGTAATGAGAGAGCAACTTCAAAATAAAACTCAAAGTTTTCTTTCTTACTTTCTTCTGTCCCTGGACCAGAGGAATAATGGCAAAAAATAGAACATGGAATTGGAGAATAAGTCAGCTAATGTTATACTGGTATAATGTAATGTGATGAAGAAACAGAAGTCTATTAAATTCTACTTTTTGAAGTGAAAATTCAGCATTGGCCTTATTAAGTTGAAAAATTCAATAAAAGTTTTTCTTACTTACTTTACTGTTTTCATTTTCAATTCCGTGTCTGCAGAATCATTGTTTTTATGTGTTAAACTTGATTACTGATTGTAAAATTGAACATTTTCATTATTTATTTAAGTGACTCATTAAAACCAGCAGGTTGAATCCACCCTTTAATTAGTCGAGTGAGACCCACTAGTTTGTGTGTTTGTTGTGTTTGTATTGGTGAAGGTGAATTTGTGGTTTTCAATCAGGAACAATGATTTGCTCTCTCTCTCTCTCTCTCTCGTTCCCTCCCACACACACACACACACACACACACTCACACACACACACTCACTCACACACACACACGCCTGCACACAGGGGATGGTTCCTGAATGGGGTTGGAGGTTAGCAGCCGGTTACACGTGGCAAGTCATGGTTAATTCCAGCAACACAAAGGATGCTCTGGATGCCAGCAAATACACACACACACACACACACACACATACACACACACTGTAATTGAAAACCTACCCCTTTAACAATGTGAAATGCCCTTAAGCCCACTGGAATACTCTCTCCATCTCACCTCTCTCTCTCTCGCTCTCTCTCTCTCTCTCTCTCACACACACACACACACACACACACACACTGTAAACCAAGTCTTCACCCTAAAATTAATGATTTACGTTAAGGGGACTTGCTTTTTGTCCCCATAAGGGAGGCAAGTCCCCACAACATGACTGTGTAAAAAGATTTACATCCCCAAAACATGAGGAATACCTGGTCCACACACACACACACACATATATACACACACATACACATATACAGTAGAATGAGAAAGCGAGAGAGAAATAGTTTAACATAATTACAGTTGAGCTTTAAGGTCAGTGAAGAGGTATCTGCTCTTTCTCTCTTTGTCTTGCTGCCAAAGCATAAAGAAAAAAAATTACATTACACAAATATTTGATTTCATCCTTGAAGAAAACTTCTAATTATCCATCAGAGAGGAAGGAAGAAGACAAGCTGACAGGGTAACACAGAGAAACACTCTTCAGCCTCTATTCTGTCCTCTTCTTCCTCTGAGGCTGATTGTGCTCACTGAATCGCTGGTTGCATCGACTTCAGTCAACTTTGTGTAGAATAATTAACCTCTTCAGCTCTTACTTTTCACCTTAAGGTTTCTCTTTAACCCTTTACCATTGGGCCTTCTTTACAGGGGCCTGTACACCCACACAATAAAACATGATCTTTAGATGAATCTCAACATAAAGTTTCTAAAGGATCTATTACATTGTTGGACATTTCCTCATGAAATCTCAGCTTCTGATTTGTGTAAGGATCAAACAAGCAAGATAACATGTTTAACAGCAAGCTTTAGAGGTGCTGTTAGGTGTTTTTTTTTAAAATTTGGACAGAGCCAATTAGCTGTTTCCTCTCGCTTCTGTTAATGTAGTCTTTATGCTGATAGTTTTATGCTAGCTAAAGACATTAATCTTTGCTGCAATAGAACAGAGTCCTAATGAAGTACAGGCAGTGACTGGAGTTGATGGCATTGATTGCCACAAACACAAAACACAATAGTCTCAGTGTGAGTAAGCAGACAAGACTCTATTCTCCTCATCACAACAGGAAAGAGCTCACAGACACGTCTGTCTTTCTCTTTCTCCTCCCATCTCCCTCCATCTCCAGTCTGCAGCCTTTTCCTCTGACATCTTACCAGCTTTTTCTCCTTTGGATACACAGAAATACAGTATACGTAGACTTACCATCTGCAGTGCTGACAGTTTAACTGTTTATGATATGGCTCATTCGTGCTTTGTTCCCATTTTTTTCCTTCCTGTTCAGTTACCAAAAGCATTTTCTCAAATGTGATGTCACATACTGTAAACTGTGTCTTCTTCCAGCAGCAACTTTTGTGTTCTTGAAGAAAAAAGTCTGGGTGAAAAATGGTGCACGCCTATGTGATGCTTTTAGAAACCAACCCAACCGCCAGAATAAAACAGCATTGTATGTTTCAGCAAATCACGGATACGTTTCAGTCTCTATGTTTCAGCGTTGATCGCATTTTAAGCTTTTCACGTGTCATTTAATGCCACATTAAATGGCTGTTAACAGTTGAATAATGATGTTTTATGGTGTGACAATGCGGTGGTTAATGTCTTGTTAGGTTTAGGCACAAAAACCACTTGGTTAGGGTTAGGGAAAGATCGTTTGGGATAAAATACCCAGTTTTGTCGCCAGAAAAACGGCATCTCGCTAAAAACATCCGATTTTGTCAGTTGAAACAGTACGCAAGCAGTGGTCTCGAACAGTCGTCTCTGCTGCTTTGATGCTTTTGCAACTTTCCGCCATGCAACTACCTCTCTAGCCAACCACCTAACAACCTGTATTGTAGAATTGCTGATATGCTACGTACTACACGTATTGAAATGTAGAGATTAAACGTATCTGTGGTTTGCAGAAACGTACAATGCCAACATTTTATTCTGGCGAATGGGCTGTAGAAACTGGGTATATTTCTGCAAAAAACCAAAAACTTTTATCATTCTTAAGACTTTATTAACAAGAGGAAGTAACCAACAAATGCACAATTTATTCCTGTTTTAGTAACATTTACTACTGCTACAGGGCCATCAGTTAACATCTTCAGATTGGGGCTCAGAAGCACAGACAGGATGGGAGAAACAAAAAGCATTGAGATACACGGTTGGTTTTGGTCTTTTCATGGGATTTGTGGACAAAAATAAAATATTACTGGACTTATCCTTTACAGTAAGGGTTAGGGTTATGCAACTAAAGCACTTAAGGTAAGGGAAAGATAGTAGTTACAGTCCATAAAAAAGTAAACCTTAAGACCAGATGATTGTTACCATGTACATACTTCTATTGGGGGTACGCATACACGTTCCAATTATACTCAGTAGAAAACAAGGTGGTGACCTCATGACAGCAATAGGAAAAGTTCATTTGTTTGTTGTTTTTGGCAGAACAACAAGAAAAAAAGTCCAAAAAAAGAAAGTTGTATGTGTGCCAGCTTAATGAGAATAGGACCAAAGATGGGGAATAAAGTACATACATAAAATACACAAAACAAGAGTCCAGTTTGCTTTTCTAGCAGTTGTGGAGTTGGCACACTTGTAGTGCGTACAGTCCGCTTTTGCGCTGCATGCGGACCCTTGTGGACACAAGCAGATGAAATTTATGTCACATGGCGCCATATGGATGAGGAAACTATGAATTGGCCTGCAGGTTCGTGCCAGAATGCAAACTCTGGTGTCATGTATGAAAGTTTGATGCACATCCACCACCGTGACCCCCTCATTCTTACTATCTGCCTCACTGGAACCACTACCTCCTGCACTGGTACTGAATGTTGTTGACATTGGACATAGATCGTGAGGTGTAGAATTATCCAATATGGACATAATTCCTATACTGATGCCGTGCTGAGTGAATAACATGATGTGACATCATATTTTCACAGTCTTCCATGTTTTTCAAGCCAGTAGTCCTCAGAGGGACTGAAATCTCTTTGGTGTTCTTTTGGGCAAATTTATAATGAGACAGAAAGATGGAGAGAAGGAGAGAGAAAGACATAAAATGATTAAATAGCAGATGGCGGAGCGCCATCCATCTATCCACCGCCGTCCAGCTCTCTAATCATACAGTCCCTGCTTGCCTAACCCATGCTCCATCACAGGACAGCCCACACTGGGAGCATGGCCAAGTGCTTAAGTGGTATTACACACACAAAAAAAGTGGATTTTCACAATTTTGGCTTGTATCTGTGCCAGCTGAGAGGCATTTATTGTAATTTAAAAGCACATTTACACATAAAAATATATTAGATGAAGTGTGAAAAAGCTATAATGGCCATAATACCTGAGAGGAGTGCTGGTATCACATGACTACACATAACAGCAAGGTGTGTGTTGTGGTATTACATCTCAGCGGGGGTGCCCATGTGCAAAAAAAAAAATCAAACTGCTTCACTGCAAATATTTGTGTACGTGTTTATGCTTTATTTTGTGAAAATGGATCTTAGGCGCTGCCAAAAATCTAAAACATCTTTTCGGTAGGTGCTGTGTTGCCTTGGCAACAGACACCACATTAACCACTTAGAAACAGGCCGATATAGGCATTTCACAGGAGGACGCCGTGTACCTTGGCAGCACTCAGAGTTAAGTGTTGTTTGCCTTAGCAGCATCCTCCATATCATCACCAAAGTGAGACGGCCTTCATATGAAAAAATTAGCTGGCACAGACTCACCGGTTGGCAGTTTGCTTTGGCTTTACAGAAATGCGCTAAAAGCCAAACATTATTTTATATATACTGTATGACTCCGGGGCAGCCTAATAAACATCTTCTCTGCTCTCTGAAAACAAAAAAAAAGTCAATAAAATAAACAACAAAGTGGCTCCAACACAGACTTGTGGAGTTTCCTGGTGGTCTCATGATGTGTAAAGCTCAGAAACAGTAGGGATACATGTTTATGGGCCTCTTAACTTAAAGCATGGAGGGTAAACTGCAGCCACACAGCCACTAAGATATTACAGTCAGTCCCTGAGGGCATAATGTCAAAGTGTTCTGGATTATTTCTTTGTTTTTCTTGAAGAGAAGGCTTAATCACCTTGAACAGGATCTCCTTTACAATTGACCACTGAGCAGCTCAGGACAGTGTATATATATATATGTGTGTGTGTGTGTGTGTGTGTGTGTGTGTGTGTGTGTGTATGAGTGTGTGCTGCCCAATCATTTGGAGCATGAAGAGCAGAAAGAGTTTGCAGATTAAAGGAAACTCTGGGGATTAAGGTCATTTCCTGTGTGTAAGCTGTAAATTAGCCGTGCAGTACCACAAGGGGAAAACAGACCCAGTACCACAGTCCCGCTCAACTCAACAACTATCTCGCCAACTAGCATCAGACCCGTGATGGCTAATGGGTTTGACCCTGTATCCAAGTAGTGCTAATATTTTGTGAATCTTTCACACTGAAATACATTCATGAAGACTGGCTTTCAGTAATGTACACATCTGGGCTCTTATCACTCTTATTCCTGTGAATAGTAAGTAATCTCAGTGTAAGATGTTTCTAAAGATGCTATTTTGTGCCCATATTTATAAAGGAAGAAATCCATTGTAGACAAGGCAGTGATTTTTCTATTTTTTCTACAGCAACAGAGCTTTAATATACAATAATTCATGTATAACAGAGTGTGTTCAGTTTGAACGTGATGTGGAACGGACACGAGCAGGTGCACGAAATGAAGCAGAGAGAAAAATCTGTGTGATTTGACTCGATTCCATGAATGTATGTTTTTGAGCCAACGCAGATGCGGACGCACTCCGCAGTCAAAACTTGTGCGGATAAAGGAAGGCGGAAAATTCACATGACGACATAGCTCCCTCCTTATTTTAAAAATTGAACTTGACATTGATTTCCTTTTTCTGAAAAAGCAAAAGCACAGGTGTAAATAATAACATTAACGATGGCTCCGTTTCATTAATCGTCCCAGTAAGACAAGTCAGTGAGTGCACGTTACCAGAGCTCTGGAACTGGCTCAGCTAAATGCAATGCAGCCGTCATTTAATGTTATTAATTCCACCTGTGCTTTTCCTGCTTTGATAAGTCAAAATGTCTGCAGTGAAAAAGGTGTGCTGGCACAGTTCCCACCACTCATACCACATTACAAACAAAGTGAAGGAACGCTTCAGTGTGCAGCGTAAACATGTGGTAGAATTAACACAGACTGTTTCTCTTTAGTGTTTTGCTAAAGAGAACAAAAAACCAAATGCTGTAGGTGCTGTCTTTTGTGCTTACGTTTTCTCTCCTCGTTATGGTGTCACAGTGTACAGTGCAGTGTATCCTCTACTATAGGATATTCCAAAAATCCAAGAACAGGTACATTAGAGACAAAGGAAAGTGTAGAAAATAGAGTGACATCTACAAGCAGACCCAATCTCCCCCAAATATAGTGGACTCCAAACTCCATAGTCCACCTTAGCTTTAATAGAAATAACTTTGGGGGAACTTAGGGAATTTTACCCATCCTATCCAGTCAGTTATTTATGGGATGTAATGAAGTTTAATTATATAAAATGGTGTAATTCTTGTAACTTTGTGCAACATTAATCACGTCATGTTTTTTGTAATATGTATATTTTCGTTTTTGTGCCTTCTGTAAAATGAAGACTGTGATAATTAGTCATGTGACTCAAATGCATTTATCACACCTGTGAGGGCTCAGCAGTTGTACTGAGCGAACCTGAAGAAGCTACAGGCGAAACGCGTTGTTTGCTCTTAATAAAGTCACAGTTAAGTCATTACAGTGTGCGGTGGTATATTCTCATTTTCACCTTATATGTTCCTGCGACCGACCAGCACCTGTCTGAAAATACTGGCTGTGCATGCGGAGTTCTGTCCTTTTTAAAAATAACTTTGGTTTTGCTCGAGACTAACTTTGGTTGGAGCCGGCAAAGACCTTGGAGGACTTGAGAATGATGCTGCATCCTCAGCCAGACAATCAAAACACAACAGATGATTGCATTTTCATGGGGTTTTAGTACAAATGGCATGTATTCTGCCTTGTCATGACTCTGCTCTCCTCAGCTCCCCTCCTCTAATCTATTCATTTATCTCCTCTGTCTCTCTCTGTGCTTTCTTTGTGACATTTTGTCTCCATTTATCTTCTCTTTTGCCATTCTCTCACTCTCTTTTCTCCTCACTGCTCTCTTCCCCAAGAGTCTTTGTTAGTTGATTAGTGGCCTCTTTCACTCATCCTGCACACACACACACACACACACACACACACACACACACACACAGGCTAGTTGGACTAGGTTGTTTGCTTGGAGTATTTTTAGCAAAGCACAGACTGGCATTATTGTATTGAGTAGGTTTTGACAACAGTTGTGTTATTTAGTGTGTGTGTAAGTGTTCATGTCCACAATGTGAGAATACCAGGTTAGTCCTGCAGTCAAAATTATACTTAAAGCTACAGTTTGTAAGTTTTTTCATATATATTTTTTTTAGATAAAATCATAGCTTGTATAAAAGGATTGATATAGTGAGATGTGACGTCCACTGGGTTGCACTGGAGCCGGTTTGAAGCCCAGAGTTGCGGCTTGTGGTCGTCACCATCTTCTCTGTTTGGAGCCAGAACCTTCCAAATAAAGAGCGCGGGGTGTTGTCTTTCACCCTCTGGAAACATGCTCCGCTACCTCGGACTGAACACTAG
This sequence comes from Thunnus albacares, assembly GCF_914725855.1. NCBI lineage: Eukaryota > Metazoa > Chordata > Actinopteri > Scombriformes > Scombridae > Thunnus > Thunnus albacares. Next base: position 7,418,707 of record NC_058114.1, read on the forward strand.
CTTACTGTGAACACCAAGTGGTGCGCACTTAGTTACTTTAGCTAAATTGTGCTAACAGGGCAGGTTTTATAATCAAGTAACAATAATCTTGCCGAAATATCGTGACAACTGTCTGCAGCTGTCAATCACGCCCACACGGCACACATCAAAGCCTACGATACGTCTTCAAAGCTTATTAATGGAGCAATAATTTCCAAAACCACCAGCGCACTTATTAGAGCGTCCGAATTTAGCGATTGAGACCATAATGACTCGCTGGAAAAAATAATTGGCTTCATAAAGTTTTTAGGCAAGCCTCGTCCTTCTAACCAATCAGAGAAGGCCAAAGTCAATATAAGAAGTGCACTATTTGTAGAAATGAATATAAAAGCATAAAGTAGCTGCTCAGTTACACATTTGAGGTACTTGTACTTTACTTAAGTACAGTACTTGAGAAAATGTACTAAGATACTTACCACCACTGTGAAAAAAGAGGAAAATAGAGAGTAAAAGAGAGAAGCCACTCGATGTTTGTGTGTGTGTGTGTGTGTGTGTGTGTGTGTGTGACTGTATAACTAAAAATCTGTGAAAAAACTTCTTGTGTTCAGACGTCTTGATGGTGCAGTGTGTGTCTGTCTGTGTTAAGGGTCAACATTCACCACCGCTTGCCAAAAACCCCTAATAGCCGGCCCTGTATTTCAGTGAACAGACTTCCTCTCAGTCAGTAGTCGTCTGTCTGTTTGTGACTATCGCCACCACTCTGGAACCTCCCCGTAATCCACTGATATTAACACACTGCTGACACTCAAACACACAACCCAGTGTGACCAAAACAATTCAACATTATATGTAATTAAAGCTGAGTACATGAGGAATGAAATGAGACTCATTTGTAATGACATATGACAAACATTAAACTACTGCAGGGAATTAAAAAAAAACAAAACATGGCCTACATCTAACGTGAAACGGCTCTCCTAAGGGCCTGGATGTTTGTGATACCAGTTTGATGTGAGGATGTCCCAGTTTGTCCCACATAAATACACTCTGTTTGTCTGCCCTGGAGGGAACAAGTTTGTCTTTGGGCATTTTCAGACCTATAGTTTGTTTTCATTCACAAAAAATTTAAGCAAACCAAAATGCATCACTTCAAGCCATATAAGAACGATCATCCACATCCCAGTATGCAAAGCACAATTTTGGGAGCCGTTTAGCTCAAACTTGCAGAGTACACCTTGTAATTGGGTCGGATCAGTTCCCTCCACTAACGAACCACTCCAGAGTTTGTTTGCTACTAGACTTAAACCACTTCTTCAAAGGGTCTCGGTATGATTGTTTTGGTCCGCACCCAAGTACAATTGCAGCGTTCAGATCTGCCTAAACCCATCAGAATCCAATTCAACCGGACTAAACAAGGCAGGTTTGAAAACGCCCTTAAAAAGTTTGGATGGCAAAGTTCCAAATTGTTACATAGTCTAAAAAAAACAAATGACATAATTCATCCTTTTCAAGTTTGCCTCGTCACAGGTCAACTCTACATCTTCATGGCTGCCGCACCCTCCAGTCTCTTCCCACACATGCTCTAATTTACCAAACTAAACATTGTTTGTTTTTTTTTCTCCAGCTAAGATCTACCAGATACCGAAAATTTAAACTGTCGTAGATTCCCTAAATATACTGTATGTTGCAACTCTATATTTGTATTGGCATTATGAGTTAAAAAAACATCTGGGTTGATTCAGTTTCTCAAATGAAACTTCCCCCTTACAACCTGGGTTTCATTGTTGTAAGTTTGGACATTGCTATGCTGTGTAATTTTTTGCCCCTTCAGAGAGAAGAACTGACTACAATGAACAAGTCAGTAGGAATAGAGATTTTCCTGAGCCCTTGTCACTCCTGCTGTGGTTTGACAAGTGATTCGCACTACTAAAGTGCACTATATTCAGCTTTTGCACCTCGTCCTCCGTGGTGAAAAATTTGACTTTTTTATTGAAGAGGTGCTTTTCAGGTGGACAACAAACACAATAACCATGATCAGTAGTTTATTTTGTACATAAACTTACTTAATTTTACATAATTAGCATGTAGCCTGTTAGCTAAAATGAATGCTTGTTGTCGTCGTTGCTTCAGTTTGAAAATAACAACTTGGACCAGATTGGAAAGGAAGAAACACAGTACAGTTCACCAGTTACAGGATTTACCTCACTGAACGACATCCACTAAGTCAGACCGGACTGACTTTAAGCTGAGAAAATCACTGACAGTATACAGACTCTCTGGCTGTGGAAACAAGCGGAAGTAGCTGTAGAAAGAAGACAGCTGTGGAGACAAAGCTGCACTGCCTGCGAACCACATACACCTCCAAAATATCTGGCAAACTTCCCAAAATTCCAGAATAAATATAATTCTGAAAACCTTCCATCAATAATTTCCTCGGAGAGGGATGACTGTGTGCCAAACAGCTGCTAATGGTTCTTGGGAAACAAGAAACACCAGGTTTTAATTAATGCTAATATTTACTACGTTTGTTCTGTTGATTTAATTTTCATTGATGGACTGATATTTCTTTAATGGAGCACATATAATTGTTATTGATACTCTCTATGTGTTTTGTGTTTTCTTTTTGGCAACAAATACTTTTGTGGTTCATGTCAATAAAGCGTATTTGGCGCTGCTAATTTAAGGATTTGCTGTTATAACGTAAAAGCTTTTCATGATCAAGAAAACAGACATTTATTTATATGAAAACGTTGCAGATTATTACTTCAGAGTGTACCCAAGTTAAACAACCACCACACTTCTTTTTTTCCCTGCTGGTTTTGCTGATCACATTGTTCTTTGAAGTATTTTAATACCACACTTATCAGCTACGACTGGGAGACGTAATATTGGCTTTTACTTATTTTATGTCACTCTGGATAAAGGCGTTGGCTAAATGCCTAAAATGGAAAGTGTGAATATAAGAGCATCAAAGATGGCACTGCTATACTAACAGTAAAGCCTGTGACCTTTCTGTGCCACCCTTCCACACACACACACATACTTACACACAAGTGTTTTCAGTGTCCCTCTGTGGACCACAGTCATCTCTCTGTTTTTCTGGTGAAGCTCAGTGCCGGGCTCTTGGTTTAATTAAGACAAAAGTGGCCCTGAAAATCCTCCAAATGTGAGAGCTGCGAACCCCCTGTGGAGCAGAGAGGAAATGGAACGACGGAGAGATAGAGAAAGACAGGGAGAGCGATAGTGAATCGCCAAATCCTGGATTTAAAAAGAGATGGACCCGTCAAAATGGGACTAAAAGAAATGGGGAGAGTGGATGAATTAACCTCTCCATGACTCCAGTGAATGTGTGTATATACAGCATGTGCATGTAAGTGTGTAGGTGGGACTTAAAGCCATGTTACCACTGTTTATCTGAGGATCTGATTGGTTAAACTGGCCTGAAATATATCAGAAACACCATTAAGAAGAACTAGTAATCTATAGTCATTTAAAGAAATAAATTATACAACTGTCAAACTAAGAACACAAGTTGCAAAGACTGGACCAAGTAATTATTTTGTAAATCTGAAATCTAGATATTCAAGTCATCACAAGTCTTAAACTTTTGGTTTCTAATCATAAATGAGTCATAACTTGTTATTTCCCAGATCTTAGACCATTTCAAGCAACCATAACTGTCTAGAGACAGTAAAACAAGGATAAAAATCGGTGACGTTACACTTTACTAAAAAAAAAATCAAGCAGAGCAAACATATTGGCTGGTAGTCTTTACTTGTAAACTCTCTATCCTGAGCTCTTATCACCTGTCGTAGGAAGCTATTGATATCTATAGATATCTACATTGATATCTTTCATGTCATAAGACTGAAGTCCATGTGAATCCACGAGCTGCTTTTCAAAATGTATTTTATTTATTCTTTTTAAAGATCATTTGTCTAGTTTGAAATCATCAAATTTAGTCCCGTCCAAGTCATTTCACTCAAATCTACACCTCTCACAGGTCTATATAATGATACAATCCCCTAAAAGATGAAGGTACATACGTCAATGTAAACCTAAAGACTCACTATAGTGTTTTGGTGAACACAAGAGAAATATTATACTCCATAGGAGGCAAAAACACCACGAATCAACATAGTATTTACGGAGTGATTTTACAGCTACACCCAGAATTCATTATTAATAGATATATTATAAGAATACTACAGCACAGTTATGTAAGATGAAAACACGAATGAGGTCACTTTTAATTCTCCACAGAGTACCACTTTCCACACACACAAACACACACAGAGTGAAGAGTATTTGAAGCAGAACAGGCAGACACACCTGAGAACCTGCATGCTCTGTTTGAGGAGGGAGACCTGTTGTTACCTGCCTTTAGGCTGGGCTCACACACACACACACACACACACACACACACATACACACACACACACAAATACACACATGGTCTGTGGCTAAACAAACCAACCACCCCAGGTGTGTGTGACTCTGCGTTTGTGTGTGTGGGCAGGCGGACCCTCCATCAGCATCCTGTCACACAGAAGATGTTTATCCAATTTGTCAAGATAATCTTTCCTCAAACTGGCTGCCAAGTAGGGTGCTTCAGCTCTCGCTCTCTTCTTCTTACTCACCGACACACACCTGGGGGAAGGTTCACCGATACCCACCGCTTGGCCTGAAATGGAGGCCCTCTCCTCCATCTTGCTGGCAGGTAGCTTGTGTATGTTTCTGTGTGTGTGCGTGTGTCTATTTGTCGTTGCACCGTACCAAACTTCAAAAACACCAACCATTGGAACCATTCGATAGTTTTGACTGATTGAAAATGCTTGCATTTCTCTCGTCCCATTTGTTTACAGTCTAAAATGATCCCCACCAGTGGTAGCATCCTGTGGCATCCTGTTTCAAAAGGAAGGAGTACATCACATTAAGGAAGTAAAGAGTTAATGGGGCCTTTAAATACTCTGTAAATTGACATATATCATCTTATAGTATAAGATTTTACGGCAAATGTGGCAGCAAAAAAGTCTAATTACACATCCAGCGGATACAGAGCAGCATAAGCACTAATTTGGAGTCATGTTTCTGGCCAACTGGTGAATGTAAGTCCAATTTTCACTCTCACTTCAGCTCCTGAGACAATATTTTGCACTTTTGCTGCTAAATGTGCCACTTTACTCAGCAGGTAGTCACTAACTTTCTGTCAGCACGAACAGCAACCTTCTACTGCTGGAAATAAGGTTGATGAAGAACAGTGAGAGTGGTCCAAAACAGTAAAACTGTGAGTCATAACACCAAAATGATGAGTTAAAAGATGTTAAAAAGCTTCGTAGACTGTTGAGTCAGGAAATAATTTTCTGCATGTTCATCACTAACTTTTTACATAGCATGCAGTTATTTGATCCAATACTGACCAGTCACTTATGAAGACAAACCTTTAACCTACTAAGTTCAATCAAAATTTCTATTTATTCCACAGTCTGTCTTTGGAAAACAAAATCTCTTTCAACATATTTTCAGACACAATTTGCTAATCGACAGACAGCATCCAGAATCTTCCAAATGATAGACTTCAAGCTATAGATGCTAAAATGACTGGGATTGCTCACCATGCTGTGGTTTCGGTAGTCCTCATCATCTACAGTATGGAGTAAGATCAAAACTAAATGTGTGCATCAGCTGAGCTGCTCATCAGGAAGCTTTTATACTGTCAACTTTAAAGTTTTACATTTAAAACATTCAGTTGTTGGATTTTGAAATTTTAATAGTTGGTTGACCTTGAAGCTCGGTCACCGAAATAAAAAATGATATCTGGAATTCTGTCAGGTGGTGATCTTCGTTCAGAGATTACCAATCTGCTAACATTATCAGGAACAATGTCTTATATTTTCTACCCAGGATTAAACCTAATGTTGTCAGTTATACACATATAAAAATGGCACAGTGATTTGCATAAATAAGCAATACACACCCAGCAATGCATATACACACCAAGACTCAGAAACGGATGCCTAATTGCAGCAACACTGCATAAGACACTCACACGCACTGGCTCTCTCACTTGTGTGCTCATATGCAAATTCACACACACACACACACACACGCACGCACAAAGTCAAAAATCCTGGAATATAGCAAAGCTGATGATTTTCTAATGAATGGTTTCATTGGCCATGGTTAGGATTAGTGTAAAGGGATTGGAGGGGAATATTTACGTGGTTTTAATGATTCCACAACTTTATATTTAGAGGTTCGTCTTATCGGCACCAATCATCTCCCAGCTTGGAAAACAAACCTCAGAGTCGAGCGACGGCACAATTACACGCCTCCGCCGCGCACACATTGGTCTGTCGCCTCCGACACCATCTGTAGAGTTAATGTGTAACATATTAAAATGTCTCTGGGAGGGAGAGATGAACGACTTAAAACAACTTAAACACTTTAAAGTCGTGAGCCCATCCCTCATCAAACATTTTAACACTCTTACTTATAAGTTTAGCTTTTTTAAATGAAAAGAACAGAAGGCTTCATGTGGATATGTAAAATCCCACTCACACTTCACTAAATATTATTCCTTAGCTGGAAACGCTCTGACAAAATATGAAAGTGTTGTAGATTTGCCCGTGATTGTTGCAGAGCTGCAGCTCTATTAGCGTTAAGGCCGTGACATGCTAGGAAACATGACAAGCTACCTCACCCAAGGACTGACTTCGAGTTCAGCACCCCTGCATTATTAAAGGATCCAAGAGGGACAGTATTCATGTCGCTGCAATCTTATGGGATGGGTTCTTGCTTCTCTTAGTACGTCTGAATGGTTAATCTTTCCTACAGAGTCCAGCTGGTGTCAGGTGATTTCTTTTTATCATCATTTGGGCACAAATTGATGTCACATTATTGCAACAGTAGGAACTGTTTCCAGTTAGTAAGAAACTTGCCACTTCAGTCAGATAGGGAGGAGGAGGAAGTGTTAAGGCTGGGCGATTCTTGAAACAAACCAGTTTATATGACGTATTGTCTGATCATGTGTAAGGACATGGAGTGTTTATAGATGTTGCTGGAGTGGTAAATTTCCTACTGTAGAGCGGGGAGAAACACCATACTCATTCAAACAGGGAGAGCAGTGCACACAGTATTTCATGAAGGCATTAATGGTGTTCCACTTGTTTCTATCCTGCATCTTTTTTGATGTCGGCACACCTGGCCGGTCGCTGCATGAAGTGGCCGTGCTTGTTGGATTCTCTATTTTGGAAAGGTATGAAATTTTTTAACAGAGCCCTCTCCAGGTCTGACATCGGAAAGGTGTGGGGGCGAGAGGGTTTTAAATGCTGTTTGATGATCAAATAAGAATTGTTGGACATTTAGCAGCAGGCTAGCTGTGGTGTTTTGGGAACAGAGCTACAAATAAAGAATTCATTATATTCATCATTTTTTTTGTTAATTATCATGACTGGCTGTCTGTTAAGTGCATGCATGTCTGTATGTGTGTGTAAAGCAGTGCAAAATAAACAATGAATGTTTTCAGGTCATGAACAATCTCTGTTAGCCACTTTGAGTTTGGACTGAGATACAAATATGCTTTGGATTTTGACAATAGACACTAGCTTTGTGTTATCATTGATTTCCTCTGAATATATTATACAGAATAACAGATTGTTTGTGTTCTGTTAATTTGGGGGCATAAATGATTAATTCCTACCCATCATTTTAAACTAAAATTGTTAGTTTAGTCAGTTAGTTAGTTAGTTTGGCCACCGTCATCTTCTTCTTCTCTGAGTCTTGACTTACTTAATTTTTAAAGCCTTCCAACTAACCCAACATTAGGCTTCCTGTCTGTAAATAATCAATCAAACATCCCCAAATTCACACTATTTGAAACTGTGCAAACCAGAAAAAAGACAGTAATGCCTACAGAGTTACATCTTTGTGATTAGTGAGCTCTTGTGGTTGTGTAAATAATGACTGTATTGTAAGTAGCACAAGTAGTGAATATGTATAAATGTGCACAAAACCTTTTACGAGGGAGGTTATGGTGGATATTTGCACGTACAAAATATGTGACGTGTGACTCCCACCTAGGAGGCCGTGATTGCCATCCTGCCTCCTATCAACGTCGGTCTTCTTTTAACCACGGTCACAATCTTCCCCTAACTGTAAAAAAACTAATTGTTGTCACCTGAACTTAACCAAAACTTAACCGCTGATCAAAAGATGCTCATGAGAAATTTTTGGAACATTTTGGGAAACTGACAAGCAGCCCATTTTGTCATGTGCTTTTTAAGAACATGTTGTACAAGATCTTATTTTGGTTTCCGTAACCAGGATGCTTTGCCCACCTACACTGCTCATAAAGGACCTCAGGCTGCACCAGCCTTTAATGTGTGTTATCAGACTTCAGGGGAATGACATGCCTTGAAGGCTGCCGCTTGAAAACCATGTACACACAACACTGATGAGGCTTTTCTTATCTGGCCTCCAAGAAACCTCCAATCAAAGACAGATATTTGACTTGGTGGCAGCATATGGCTTTAAAACTAGTTGTAGCCTGCTCTTTGTTCTATGTCCTGTCTTGTGTCGTTCCCAAACACTACTGTATGTCTCCCTCTCTCTGTCACACACACACACACACACACACACACACACGGAAACCCCTTTCTCTCCCCTCTGAGAGGAACGCACTCAAAAACAGACTTGTCATACAAAAACAGAACAGCCTTATCTTCATCTGTGTTTTGCTGTTTTGATGAACGTTCGGATGTTTTTCCTACAGCACCCAGTGAGGTAAGTAGCCCACACACACACACACACACACACACACACACACACGTACATTGACATAGTAGAAGGACTATGGGACAGGTTAGGCAGGTTTTTTTCCACTAGACTGGGACTAAACATGAGCTGCTTGCTTAGGAGCAGCTTGCACCATCACAACCCACTTCACACAGACCTGGTGGAAATCCCAACATTTCAACGACGGTCGTTCTCACAGTTACCTTTGTGTCCCTTATCGGCAAGCACAAGTTGCTCAACAGAGCAATGTTGTTCAAGAGTACGAAAGTATGTGGATGTTGCAATTAAAGTACTGGAAAATGTAAAGTGTTGGCAATTTTAGAGTTCAGAAACTCTGTGTTAGTTTTTCATGAGACAGAGATACATTACACACACAAATTTGAGTTTAAGGCCATTGGAATACGTTGGGATGTCCTTGTATCTCAACCTTGCAGATCTTTTTTAGTCATTTGAAATATTTTGGGATACTCATCTAAAGTCCTTTGACACAAAGTCTAATTGCAGTCAATATGTAAGTTTTTCAAGTCTCTGAATACTCATCATTTAAATGACACATTTACACATTTTACTGCTATGTTAATAGTGATTTTTACAGACCATTAAGACCTAAAGATTTCATATTCAAGCTGTTTTGCTATGCAAGGCATATTTTCCTTTTTCTTTTTCTGAAACCTTGTCAAGTCAAAACTTGAGACTTTTTTTGCTTCAAAGTCTAAAGTCAAGTCTTTACAGGATCAAGTCTCAATCAAGGATGTCAAGTGTCTCATGATGCAAGTCAAGCATATCATGTAAGTATTTTTTGGTTATCTTTGGTCCAAAGCTCCAGGCAAACACCTGCTTAAACAAGTAGTTTAGCATTTATTGTCACAACATTTATTTTTTTGATGATGACCACTACACCAGCCGTTTCCCCTCCTTTGGCCATTTTAGCAGTATATAAATCTGATTGAGTCCCAGAATTTGAAAACCTTTGTACATACTGCACAACTTCATCACGTCCTAAAGATGGTGAATCCATAAAGGCACCGACTTCATGCTTCAAAAGCAATTTCTCGTCCTACATAGAACTAGATTGTTGAAACCTTAATCAAACTGTTTCAGCTGTCTCCAATATTCTGTTAATATTAAATTTAACCATTGAACCTATCGATCGTATCTTAACCAGACAGGATGAAAAATAAAATAATACCTCTCCGTGTCTCTCTCCACACATACACACCTGCCGCCGGGCTCAACTGTATGCTCCATCATCACATCCGTGTCTCTCTGCAGAGCTAGCAGACATTAAGTCAGCCAGCCGGTTGGAGTGATGAATAGGCTGTGGACAGCTGAGAGCACCTTCTGTCAGGGAAACAGCCTGTACGTAGATGGTGGAAAGTTGCCTCAGAATGGAAAGGACAAACCCATTACAACCTTTTCAAATCAACATTTTTCAGTGGCTATTTTTCCAGGTACAGTGGTGCAAGGCCGAACATTACGTCAGATAGGAAGTCAGAAATTGCTTGTTTGGAGATTCTGATTTCATCTTCAATGCGTTCTAGTGCTGCACTGCAAAAAACAGATTAACAACATCAAAGGGGACGTGGTATACTTTTTCTCATTGTCAGTCATGGAAATATGTGCATATTAAACATTGCCAAAGTGTCAAAAAATGAGGTAAACGTAATCCCCGTGAGCAAACAGCTCAGGCTTTGGACTACTTTGAACATTTGCTTTCCAATGTTTTTTTCTGCTTTCAGCCCGAGCCGATGTCGGCTCATGACTGATCTTTATATGGTCATCTGCTCACTGCTCCGCTCCGCTAACATTATGGCATTTTTTCCATTGTTTTGGGGAAAGTCACGGCGAGCCATGACTCGAGTTGAGCTGGCACGCTGTGAGTGTTTTTCCATTACACAGCAGGGCAAAGTAAAATAAGTTGTTTACCTGTTGGAGGTGTGCTGGTCATCTGCAGCTCTTCATCAAACATCATCATCACTGTGGCTGTTTCTGCTTGTACTATTCCTTCCTGCATTATTTCTAACTGATACGCTGAACAAAGAGCTCTAAATATCTTAATATGCTGTTGTGTCGACCGGTTTTTAATGCCGCTAATGGAGCTCTGCTAACTTGGTGGTGAGCACGTTTCATTTCCTGTAAATTCTTCACAATAAAAGTCTCTGTTATTAGAGTAGACAATAAAAGTTTTTGATATGAAGCAGTAAAGCATGAAATGTTGGGCTTACATCAGTGGTAACTTAACACGACTCTGGGGTGTGGGGTGTGGGGGGCTAAAGAGACAGCAGCTAAGACTGCCTGTTAAGAGACAGAGGCTAAACTGAGGGGCTGCATAAAAGGCCATTTTTTTAAACTGTGAATCATGCAAAGCTACTCCAGTGGAGTCCCAGAAAAATATAGACCTGAAATGAGCATAATAAGGTCTCCTTTAATGGTGCAGGAAGCTGGTGTCTTTTTGGCTAGTTTCTATCCCAGTGCAACAGCTACTATACTGCTTTATCAGTGATATTTAGCAACAAAAAAAAAAAACTTTACCATGATGGTTTAACAGTTCCCATAAGCAATAATGCATGGTATGTTCCCAATATAAGATAATATATAATAAAGTCATAAGGTGGATACCAAGATTGTCACTAAGATTGCCAAATGTGGTTTCCTATGCTGAATCTTTTACATAACCACATAGTGTATTATTATGCTTATATCAGGGACACTTACTGAAGAATAAACAGGCAAATTTTTGATCCGTTATGAAAATATTTTTGTTGGCACTTTTGGGTCAGTCCTCTGTCCTCATTATGCATTTAGGTGCACAGCTATGCACAGCAACAAGTCCTCCAAATCAAGCAACAAAATATATTGTTTGTCTATGCACTCTGGAGTGACACACAGAAGCATTTTCTGATCTGACAACTTTATATCTGGGTGGACAGTCTCACTATTTCCCTTGCAAGGTGAAAATTTGAACATCAGTAAGCAAACTCCTATACTGTAATTTGCCAATTCAATTAAGTTTTCTCATCATTTTCCATCAAAGTAGGGTGATATGATTAGCCTGGTTCCTGACACCCACCTCTATGTAGCTCTATAATCAATGTAGTTCTTTGATCAATGAGAGAAATATTAACTGCTCCTAGCAACTGCTACTACGACTTCTCCGTCGACTGCAAATCACATTGGCAGACAGATTCGTCACTAGCTGCTGTTTGATTACAGGCATTTCAATCTGGTTATTTTATCTAATAAACAGTTTCTCAATTGAGTTTCCTGAAAATTAACTGTATCACAATATATATTTATTTCACAATATTAAATAACATACCCTAACAGAAGATTTTTTCATATCATCCACCCCTATTTCCCATCATACCTACTGACTGTGACAAAAATAATTACAGCGATGCAGGACAACTTTCATAATCCAACCCTCCACCCTACATTAATGAGACAGACTGAGGAGATGAGTTTGTCACTCAAGTCATCGTGCATACTCTTGTTTGTGAACATCAATATGAGCTACTTCACGAGCGCTGCGTATACAGTACGTGCATGTGTGTGTATGCGTGTGAGTGTGTGGTCATGCATAACCTGTAAGTGTCCAGATGAGTGTAAAATGGGGCTGTTAAGTGGACTAAAAAAAGTTTTCAGTGCACCTCACTCTGGTTTTAGTTCTGTCCCAAAGCACAACGTAATGGAGCATGACAGCTCCCTGGTTCCCTGACGACCTTTGACCCCAATCACGGTGGTGTGGGACCCTACCCTACCTTACTCTATTCTCACACAGACACACACTCACACACACACACCTCAGCACATTGTTTCAACAGATTAGAGGAGATTGCCGGAAAACTCTGTCAGACGTGCAGCTTGTGTGCACAGCAGAATGAGTTAGAGACGACTGGGAAGAAAAGTTCCCACTTCCTGTCTGTCTCTTGTTTTCTCATGGATGACTTTTACACGTTGACAAGTAATATAATTTTAAAGGTGTATTCTGTTTACCTTAAGTCTTATATAAAGTTCTAATAAAATAGATGTCAGTCTTTTAGATGTTTAATCACCAGTTGATATTAGTTTGTTTAGAATAAACAGAAGAAGAAATGGATCAGGATCTTTATTATCACCTTAACTTTTCTGTACATAACTTTTTTTTATTGCATATGGAAATTTGGGGTTTGGTTTGCAAACTCATTAAGAGTACTCAAGTTCCACCACATGCTTGCGCAATCTTCAGGTTGCTGACACAATTCAATCAAATATATCAAGGGTCAATACATGCGCAGCTGTAGCCGACATTAGCTGCTGCAGTACATTAAATATTAAACGATAACTTCTGTATTTCATTGTGCTATTACCAAAGATTTTTATATTTGTGTGTTTTTGCATGCATGTGTCTGTTGACAAGGGGTCATGGGCCGTGATTTCGGCGGCACTGTAGTATCACGACTCTTTCTCTCATCATTAAAATCAGCAACAACACACACACACACTCAGACACACACACACAGCCACACACACACTTACATCTGTCTGTCCGTCTCCTGTGGTTAGTGTCAGTGGTTGTCAGTGTGTGTGGCTGCAAGACACTTCTAATACTTGTGACAGAAGCCCAACCAAGCAGAAAAGAGGCCACCACACTCGTATGTACGTACACGCACAGACATACACACACTTATACATCTCACACACACACAGACACACACACTGCCACAAACACACAGTGTGTGTGACGCAGATGTCCAGTGACAGCTCGCTGCTGGGGGTCATCTGGAAGCAGCTGCCTAAGGGACAGAGGGCAACACACACACACACATACATGCACTCATAAGTACGTCATCATGTATAGTTTGGTATGTTGTAACCAATTTTTTTTAAATTAACACATTAGCAGAAAATTATCAGTGATAAAAAAAACATATTTAGCTACAGTATCACATGACCAAAGTGAAATTCTGCTTTTTTTTAACTCTTTTTTTTGTAGGCAACTTTTTTATTGCTTTTTTTCCCCTATGTAGTTTGGTAAGGGTACAGGGCGCACAACACAAAAGGAATTGTCATGCAGAGAATATACACTCCATGTGAATCAAAAACGCAGTCAAGATGTATCAACATCTCTGTCCAGGGTCTTTACATTACCAAAACAACTCAACAAAAGCTGCCTGCACCCTCCTACCCTCTATACCCTATACCTACTGGCTGTAAAGAGAAAAATAAAAAAAAAGGAAAAAAATGAAACCATAGAATATAGCTGCCAAGCCCACCCTGTCATCTATTTGCACACACATATTTGAATATACTGTAGCCACTGTCTACTATTGCAAAATATTCTTGAAATCCACAGTCTAGTCACCCATATGGAAAAACAGCATGTTTAAGAAACGGTACCCTCCTCCCCTCCTTTGCCCTCCAAATATGTTTACCTCTCAAAAATTAGAGAAGTAGTTTGAGCTCTTGAGTGGCCTACATCAAAGCTTGAATAGATTCTACTTTAGCGCCTTGAATCCTCATATGATAATACTTTGTAAAATGACAGTGTCCATTGAAATATGCTACATTTGTGTTTCCATCTCATAACCAGGATTTATTTTGCTGCTGTTAATCCTGCAAACAAAACTCTCTTCTTATGTACAGGTGGGGTTATGGTTAAATCATCATTCAATTACATGATTTGTGGAAGACAGGGTACATAATTTACATATTTAACTCTTTTCAATGTGTACAGTAAACCAGATACTGATATTATTATGGCAATGGAAGTATTTTACAAGTACTAGGAGTATTAACCGGGAATATAACTGCACACAGTGTTCCAATAAAACAGAAGGTGTAAGTGCAAATATTTATAGTCTACACAACATGTTTAAAATTATTATTTTCTATCTTAAAACATGTCAGCCATCTGTTGACCTGTAGAACTGCATGTAGCAGTAACACAGGTAAAGTAACTGTCAAACACGGTAGATAAGAAGGGCAACTTCTGCAACGATTTGTAATTGCTTGATGCTTATTTTGTTTCCTGCTGTTGGGAGCGTTTCCCTGCTATTGTTGATGCATTAATGTGTCTGCCAGGGATGTAGTCATAAATTAAACAGCGTAAGTTGATAAATATTATAAAGCAAGCAATTAGTGCAAACAGCAAAACAAAAAAAGTTTCTATGTTGCTTATTCTAACTTTATTTAATGAATTTGTCACAGGAGAGAATGGTGGTTAGTGTTTAGATCAGATTAATCTCCACTGTCAACATCCTTTTACACTTGCATCATTTTGCTGTGTATGTTTCAATGTTTCTTAATACTATGAACACAACATGCATACACACAATCAGTGTAGTTTGTTTTTTTAGGCCTGTGTCATTCATCCTGATCTCTGTCCTTTCTGCCTCTCTTCACTGTTCTGTCACTTTATCCCCCTCACTGTGCACCCATCCACCTCTCTCATATTCACCCCCTCTCCTGCAGCTGTATCCAAAGAAGAGGAGGAGGTGAAGAGAGGGATGAGGTAAGTGGAGCGGGGTGTAAGAGGGGGAGTGTGTGGTGTAGGGGGGCAGGAGAAACCACCAACCCCTGTGGAGAGCGCTGCTCCATTCCCACACCACAGGTGACTGCCCTCCATCCCTCCCTACATCCCTTCTGCCCTGCCTCCCTCTTTTTTTTCTCTCATCTTCCCTCGTTCGTCCCCTCACCACAGTGCCTCTCTCGCTTCACGTCTCCTCTTAAAGGGACAGTTTTGCCCAAAATAAAAAAATGTTGTCAATACCCTCTTTCAACTTTACCATCAAAACCACAGAAGTCCATCAAACTACATTAAGATAAATTTCTTAACTTAAATGGCCTAAAATGTGTCAACGTGCCAATCACCAGACACGATGGTGATTGTGGTGATACCTTCAAAACACTTGAATTACGCTGAAATCTGATTGACACTTTATGCTTTTTTGGTAAGGATAAACAGAACAAAGTCAGGTGTTGGGAAAAATGCAAACATGTCACTACTGACCATTTTCATTTTCATACAAACTAAGAGATTTTGCAGCGCAGAAAATATAGTAAACTAGTTATTAAATCTCTTTTACTTTAATTCATGAAAAAGTCTACTAAGCAACAGAAAAGCCATGGCATGCCAACTTATCGATTTGCCAAATACACCACGTGGAGCCTTGCCAGAGGGCAGATACAGCTGTTGGACTTCAAGTTTTAAATGAAATGTCATCAAATTTCAACACAGCTGAACTGGCTGAACAATATACTACTATATTTTAGTAAAGCAGATTAGAAACATTTATCTTATCATTCATATTTTTTTCAGGCCTGGGCGCCAAATAAAGAAGTGAAAGGGAAGAAGTCTGGTTTTCCAGGCCACCAAACTAATTAGAACAAATAATATCCTCCACCCCCCCATTTCTACTTCCCCAGCTCCCACCTGTTTACAGCCTAAGGTCGGAGGGCAGGGGTTAGTGGGGATCGTGAAGGGTCGTGGGGGCTCACAGGGGTCACAGTGTGTGTGTGTGTGTGTGTTTGTGTGTGTATTTGTGTGTGGATGTGAGAGGGTTGTCAGGAGAGGGGGCATTATGTAAGAAAAACGTGACTTAGCTTTTGTTCCATCTACTGTAGCTCCATGATGCCGTTATTCTGGTTGATTAGACTTCTGCTCAGGTTGAAGTAGGGCCGAGCTATGCTTTGCTGGGGAAGGCCACCCAACTCAATATAATTAAGTAAGGGTAAACTGTCCCGCCTTAACAGTTGCAATAGTAGAGCAGGGAGATGTCAATCAAACACCTGACACCTTTTGCCCCTCTGTTTTAAAATTTCTGTATGGAACTTTTTCCTGACTACAGATACACTGTGTTTTAATATCACATTAGGCAGTGAATTTGAACCATATACAGATGTACACTGTTACCTAATGATAAGAATCACTTCTATTCAGTTCAATCAATGTTGTTCAAACTGTTCCTAAATGTTTGCACTTTTTTAGGGCTTGACATTTATGAATTTAGGAAGCATAGCCTGCGAGCCAGTTCAGGTAGCCCAACTCGCTGCTTCTCTCACATAGCACCTCACATTGCAATAAACTGTATATCCAATGTAAACCTTTAATCATGGCAGTGTACTTACAGTAAGCTGTCATTGCTCTGCATACACTTTTTATGCACGCTTGCTGCCACACCGCTCACCTAAAGCTATGCTGCTGCTGTCGGTTTTTTGTGTTCATCCACTAATTCTTGTATTATTATTGTAGTAGCTGGTACAGAGGATACTCTTCAATTCCTGACAATGCCACCTCGTGCTAAAGGGCAGGAGGAATTCTTAAGCCCTTAAGTATTTTCATCAGTGTGTCATATGACCAACTCTGTGGCTTCCCTGAACAGGAACAATGCTTGTTGGTGGTCCATCAGTTGTAAACTGAAACATACAAATAAAATTCGCTACAATAACTATTTCAGGTGCTGTTCAACATAAGTTAAAAATGCTATAAACATGGCAAGATTCACATAAGTGAAACAACAGTGGCACTAGCCAAAGCCATTCAATGCTAAACAATAAGGCTTAAACTGCTATGAGCATTACTGTTAGTTTTGCTCCGACTCCCTCTGTGGCGGACGGGATGCTCACATCTGGCTATCACCCTAGCATGAGAGGGAGAGTGAGTGCAGCAAAGTCAAAGGGACTCTCTACAGAGACTGGTAAACTTTTATCACTTCCTGATTACCTCCTTGTCATGTGACTGTGTTATGTGACTAGGCGTATACCATTCACCTAGATTCCCACAATCGCCCCCACCAGTGGTGCCTTTGCCTTGACAATCAACTGACTCATAACCAAGGTCTAAACTGGGGGTTGCTAACAGCAGTAGCAGTAGCCTTTGCCACCACCATGTTGTTGCTTGTCCTTGTGGACCTTGGCAGATTGTGTGGGTTTGGATTCTTCCCAGCGGTAGCCCTGGTGGTGCATTGAGGTGGTGGTGTGTAGGGATGTGGTGGAATCATCCTCAAAAACCTCATGGTCCACTTCTTGGGTGCTCCATGCTATGTTGGGTATGAGCTGTTGAACATCCTGAGGAATTGCAGCAGCACGCTGAGGGGGTATTTCTCTACCTATCCATTCCAAGCTCTCCTTGTCTCCACTACTGTCAGGGGCTTGGGCACCACTGGTGCGGACAGTAGAGTTTCAAGCTGCACTGCCCTTATCTCGGTCCTGTGCACCCACCAGCCCTGTGATAGCATACGGCCCACCAGGTTCAGTTGGCACTCTGACCTCTTGGTAAAGGACTGGTGACCAGACATCCTGGATCTTCTGACAACCTTGACAGTGATGATCGTTTGAGTAAAAAAACAATCCCTCCCTGAAGCCAGGATCACGTGTTCATTGGTTCTGGTGTTGCTGGCAGTACTCTATTGCCTCTTCCAGATTTCATGCCACCTGAAGCCATTCCTGTTGCTGCCAGACCCCGTCGTCCCAGGAGCTGGTTGTTTCTGTGGAGGCATCTGCCCCAAAGAGAAAGTCCATCGGAAGCTGGGGTGGTACCCCAAATATTAGGGCATAAGGGGAGTGGCCAGTAGAGTGGTGGGTTGAAGTGTTGTATGCCCACATAAGTTGAGAGAGGTACTGTGGTCACACCCACTTCTTTTCAAGGGGGAGAGATTAGAGCAGGTTGTGGAGCGTCCTGTTAAATCTCTCACATTGGTCATTTCCTTGAGGATGATATGGCGTGGTCCTAGACTTCTCCACCCGTACAGCTGACAGAGCTACCGGATAAGGGCACTCTCAAAATTTCTCCCCTGGTCAGAGTATATCCTTTTGGGCACCTTGAACCAGTTGAACTGGCTGCCAACCAGACCTTCACTACTGTAACAGCACTTTGGTCCTTGATTGGCACGGCTTGTGTGTATTTAGAGAAGATGTCAGTCATGACCAACACATTCTCTCTCAGGTCTGTTGCAGATTCAAAGCTGTAATTCTCCATGTTATGCTCAGAACCCTGCAATGAACGACTGACATAGACCACTGGCTTTAACTTGCCCTGCTGGTCTTGTGAAAGGACAGCCCCTAACTCCTGATGACTAGCATCAATCTTCAAGACAAAGGGCTTGGTGAAGTCAGCGAAGGCTAAAATGGGTGCACTTGTGAGCATCTTCTTTAAGTCACTGAAGCTTTGCTAGCACTTTTCACTCTACATATTGGGCAGGACTGCAGCTCACCTTGTACAGAGTTAAGCTGTTGATACAGAAGAGAGGAAAGTAACTTTCATCAAATGAAATCACCATCCAGAAATATAACATACAATAGGTGCCTAGCACCTAAATCCTAGCCTAGCTAGTCTACTAAAGGTAGACCTTGAATGCCAATATAATGGGGCATAGGACCTAGTGAACAAACAGCCGGTGGGAAGGGATTAGGAATCAAATAAACAAACAAACAAAAAGGTAAAAACAGTAGAAAACAGAGGCTGGCCTGGTCCCTTTTGAGAAAACAAAGCACATTATTTGCTAGCCCCAATGTTGCAATGTATTGCACATATGTAAAACATTAGTAAAAGAATATAATTAATATAAACCTACTTTGCAAAGGTACACAAACTCCTGTAGCACAATGATGCAGGAGGAGGGAGGGAAAATCCTAGTGGTACAGCTATAAAAAGGAAAGACATTAATATCACAAGGCTAAAAACGATTAAAATTCACAGATAAACACATGGACATCATTTACCAAAATCTCTGGATCTCTCAGCCACAGCAGCTTGTTGGTGGTCACGTCAGTTGCAAAATAAAATTAGCTACAATAACTATTTCAGGTGCTGTTCAACACAGGTTAAAAATGCTATAAACATGGCAAGAATCGCAGCACACAGACGAGCGGTCGCATAAGTGAAACAAAAGGATAGCACTAGCCAAAGCCATTTAATGCTGCACAATAAGGCTTAAAGTGATATAAGCATTAATGTCAGTTTTGCTCTGGTTCCCTCAGTGGTGGACAGGATGCTTGCATCTGGCTATCACCCTAGCATGAGAGGGAGAGTGGTAATCTTTTATCACTTCCTGATTACCTGCTGGTCATATGACTATGTCATTTGACTATTCGTGTGCACCAATCACTTAGATTCCCATATTATGAATGTTTTTGAAATCATTAATTGATTATTTTCTTATTTCATCATTATAATCACAGGGTTAGTCCTGATATGATATTATCATGGTAATCTAGCCTCGATAACTTGAAACACTCAGTAATACAACACGAACTATCAAGATCTTTTTTTACTTGATTAGATAAATGAATTTCACAATGCATTTATTGCACCAGCCATTGCTAAAAGCATATTTTCCTCTGTATACCTTCGCCTGCCAAATATGTATTTGTCCATAATTATTAACTCTCTGAAGTTTTGATACACTGACAAGTAAAAATAGATATCAGATTACACTGCTGGTGCAGCAGCTACAGTATTTACTACAGTCCCTGTTTCCTTCTCTGTAACTCTCTCTCTTTCTCTCTCTCTCTCTCTCTCTCTTCCTCTCCCTGTCTTATTTGGGCCAAAACATGAGATCACCTGGCAGTGAGACATGAGGGTTCAAGTTCCACAATAGCCCTATCATACTGTGTGTGTGTGTGCGTGTGTGTGTGTGTGTGTGTGTGTGTCTGTATTATCACACTTCATCTCCTGTTTGGGTTTCAGTAGGTTACACACGGCTGCTGAGAGGGGGCTGTATGATTACCATTCATAGTGCTACAATGAGCTCATCTGATTTCATACACACAGTCACACACACATGCACACATTTCCATGCACCGAATTGAACATAAACACAGGCAATGCATGTATACACACACTCCGCACACTTGCATGAATGCACTTACATAAACACACATACATACAGTACACACATGCTCAGACCACAAAGCTGCTGTAATAATACAAACAATATGAGCTCAATCATACAATTGTTGTTGTTTATGTACAAGGTTTTCCATGACCTCAGTTCAAGTTGTACTAACTACTGTTTTGGTGTAGAATATCAACCTCGGGCTCTATTGAAGATCCTAAAACACATGTGTAGCTGTTAAAAATCTGTAGCTGACTGTCTCTGGTGAAGTTTACATCATCTTTTGCTGACACGTTCATCCACAACAGTAGGGCTTTATACTTTTTTTGATTGTTATCAATACATTTATATCATTTTTACCCAGTTAAATACAGGAAGAAAAAAAGTCTGTAACCTATTAGCCTGTAGTACTGGAACCTAATTTCATTCAAACATACTATGACTCATTACCAAAATGTAGGATCCCTGTTGTGTCTTGTATTCAATAAACTATAAAGTCTTATGACTTAAGAAACAAAACCACATTTGCATCTAATCATGAGCTATTAATTAAACAGTTTGACCTTTCTTTCATTTCCTCTTGTACTAACACTATTACTGCCCAAAACAACAAAGAATATAATAATAAATAATCATAATAATATCTCATTCATTCTATTATAGCATGCAGTATAGCTATGCTATAGCTTTTGTTCTACCTTATTGTCAGTTACTTGTAATGAAAGCAGTGTAGTTTAACTGCCGCGCTGACTGCAAATCACTCAGGATTAGAGAATTAGCTTAATGCCTAAAATGTGAAAATGTAAATTCATTGACCGGAATCTGCGGCAGCTATGATTAATTTGCAAATTAATTTCATTTTAATTAATCTTAATTTAACATTTTTGTATTTAATAACATTCATTTCTTCTTCTGCAGGTTCAGCTACATGGTTTCAGAAAGCCATACTGGAGGCTTTTAAACATGTTTATATTGAAAGATGTAAACAATAATTTGAAAATGAGAGAGGTACTTTCTCTGTTGTAAATTTATGTTAAGATATATGTCCCATGTTTCTGTGACAAACTTATTGCGACTGACTAAATGTACAGTTATGTTGTAATACATGTGCCATCGATTAATGTAAAGCATCATATCATTAGTCCCATTCATATCATTTTTGAGTAAAAGTAGACTATAATCTATGACATATTGTTGTATTTCATGTTGTAATACTTTATTTGTAGCATCGAAATGAAACCCGCAATAAACAATAAAACTATATTTTATTTAAAGCATTTTAATCTTAAATTGAGTCGAGAAAAATGTAAATTTTTCAAACACCCACATGTACCCTGATGCCACCAGGTGGGTGACCTTTACTGCATCAGATAAAAATAAGGAAGCTGTCAGATGTCAATTTCAAAAGGCTTTGTTTTGATTGCCTAAAGCTTTCTTGGCATGTACTGTATGTGTGGTAAATGAACGCGGTGTTACAAAACCGTAAAAGTCATTCGTAAATGTCATTTGAACCTAGCCGAACAGAAATCCACATGCAAACTTTGTCAAAGTATGAAACCAGATGAGGTCTGCATGAGGCGGGGCTTAAAGCCTTCAGCATGCCCCACATATTATGTTACCACGGCAACTACAGTACACCTATGTTTCTAGCAGCCAACCACTAAACCCTGTGTGACCTGATAATTACCAGGCCACACACACACACACACACACACACACACGCACACACAGACCTATGCAGGTGATAACTAGATAAACAAAAGTTAGACATGTTATTCAGGCGGACAGGCTGGTACGCAGAATGACTGGTTAGTAGACCAACAGGTAGTTAGGAGAGTTGGACAGCTAGGCGAGTAGTAAGACAGACAGGTAAAGACAAACCACGTGGTGTGCTCCTTATTTATAGGTTTTTAGCTGGAAAAGGTTGACAGCCAAGTAGTCAGACAGACACGTAGGTCAAGAAGGTAGGTGTCAGATAGGTACGGACGCAGACGGGTTCAGAGACAGGTGAGGCAGACAGCTACAGGAAGGACACATGTGTACAGAAGTAGACAGACAGAGACAGAAAGATATGTCAGACAGGTTCAGAAGCAGATAGATGGGAGAGATGTGTACAGAGGGCGACGGGTACGGAGACAGACATGTTGTTGGACAAGTTGGTCAGACAGACAGCTACAGAGTCAGACAGGTACAGAGACAAAAAGGTAGGTCAGACATGTTGGTATAGAGATAGACAGGTGAGTCAGACAGACAGGTGAGACAAATAGGTACAGAGATTACCAGGTGCAAAGACAGATATAGAGAAAGACAGCTACAGAGTCAGTTATATATAGAAGCAGACGGGTAGATCAGGCACACAGGTAGAAAGGCAGACAGGTTGGTCTGACAGATACAGAGACAGACAGGTATACAGACAGACAGGTTGGTCACACAGACAGGTACGGAGAGACAGGTACGGAAACAGACAGACAGGTTGGCTGGTCTTCTTGCTCATAACAGCTGTAATTATTGAATTAGTCTGAAAGTTCAATCCAAGGCCTCCTCACATTTCACATCGGAGTTAAGCTACACCACAGAGCCGTAATCCTTTGCCTGCCAGTCCTGGATCAATGTGTGTGTGTGTGTGTGTGCGTGTGTGCGTGTGTGTGCCAGAGAGAGAGAGAGAATATGAGATATGAGAGCGAGCTTGTGTGTGTTTGTTTTCGTATATGAGAGCAAGTGCTTGTGTTTTCACTTTCCCCTCCCCTCCACACCCCTTCTCCTCCTTTACCCCATCACCCCCTATCACACACACACACACACACACATACACACACACACCTGTGTGAGTGATTTCAGGTGTATTTGGTTTGGTTGGGAGGGAGGGAGTGGAGTTTGCTGTATTATCGCCCTGAGAAACCTCTGATCTCTAAATGCACTCGCTAAAACCCTGCTGCTTGGAGGAGGGTTTACACGGATGCAAACACACACACACACACACACACACACATGCCAACAGGTGTGTTGTATCCAGTGTGAACACTGATTTGCTTGCACAGAGTGTGAAACAGCACAGGAGGGTTTGGTTTGTGTGTGTGTGTGTGTGTGTGTGTGTGTGTGTGTGTGTGTGTACCTCTGTTGAGGTTCTTTGATGAGAAGTACTGAAAAGGTTCTTCTTGTTGTAGCTGCACTGGGTCTAATCCTGCCTGCTGACAGAGCCTCATCCCCACCACTTCCTCATGCACACACACACACACACACACACACACACACACACACACACACACACACACACACACACACACACACACACACACACACTAGCAGCAGCTGGTCCAGGCTTGACACAAAAGGCTCAATCCTTAATTGGCAGGTTAGACTTTTCTAAAGTTGGAGAATTCTTGTGACACTGACATGTTTTCCACTTTGTATGTTTAATGTACAAAAGATTATCAGAAAACTTGGTCTTGTGTCTACTGTATTTAAAATGTGAGGATATTGTATTGTACAAGTATCTTAAAAGTAATGTTTTTATAGTAAAGTTGCTTCACGCTTCCACAGAATTGATATTTGGATGTACTGATGACTAACCTACTGGCTAACAAGACAGAACATGTAATTAAGATACATTTGGCTTATTTTTGTGCTTTTGACTATGACTGAAGCTTGGAAACAGACTTTACAACCCCACACATATCAATGTATTTACACCAACATACTCACAATTATTTCATTTTCACTATCAGAAAGAAACACATATTAAATGATAAACTAATGTTGACTGAGGACAAACACACCGAGTGACAAGTAGACTATAGTTCTAGTTCTTGTTGCAACCCCTGGAATCTCATAACAGAACAAATTAGTGACACGACATTCGTCACAATCGCTTTGCTTCACTAATTTATGCTGAAATTTGCATGAAAAAAAGCGAAGAAACGGAGGGGGAAAAAAAGCCAAATTTGGATGAGACGGTGGGAGGAGAGACGAGGGTAACGAGTGCTGTAGACTCCGCAGAAAGAACCGGAGGTAAATGAACTTTGAAGGGATGAACTGGAAGAAAACACTGCACTATTTTTCCATTTGTTTAGCATTTTCTGCATTTTATTGTTACAGTATTTTTCTACTGCTTCACAGATTTTTCACAGCACTAATTTTAGTTGCAAAAATCAAACATGTTGAAATAATCTTAATAAGACAGACATTATTTCCTGACTGTTAACACTAGATTTATTGTCATGATCACTATTATTATTACTAAACCTTTACCAGGGTGGTTACTATCTTGAGATTAAGATATCTTCTGTTTGAGAGACTCTCAGTTTATAAACAATAGAAAATGAGGTACAAAACTAACACCTAGCAAAGATAAGACAAAAAAATAAAATAAAATTACATGTTAATATAAGTATTGAGTTAAACACGAGTATTACATTTCTCATCTGACAAGTTCCTAAAATCCCAGAATGCTCCTTTAAAAAGAAAGTTACAACATTAAACATCTGCCCTTCACTAGACATTTATTGGGGGATTTTACAGTGGATTATTTAACAATCAGGCCAGCATGGAGGAGTTCTGTGACCTTCTTCATAACTACAGATAACGCTGCACATTGTCTGCCCCGTTCAGTCTGGTCATTATAGTATTGTATCAGTCTGAGCCATCAGTGTATGCAGTCATCTGGAAAACTCTACAACTGTTACCTTCCTCCTCTGTCAACACCTCAACTTAACAGTATTGTGGGCATACACATACGCCCACATGCAGACACACACACACACACACATAAACAGACAGAACAGACATAATCGGGGGGGATACGCATGCTTGCACTCGCACATACGCTGGAGCATCAAGAAAAAAGGACACATCCGCCTTCACACTGTACATGAACACGCTGTTATTGTCCTTTATTAATTCTACTACAAGTATGGACCATGTGTACCCATATAGACTTCAATCAGACTATAAATTGGTGCTTTTAATATGTAAGAAGAAAATATTTCAACCAAATAACCAATAATCGTTTTCAAGGAGATGGCCTTTTTATCTGCACTGCTGTTGAATCACTCTACCTGCTTTATTTTCTAACATCTAAAATCTAAATGAAATATACTTCAGAGCAGTATTACCAAGTTAAGTTCCTCTGCGTGGTGGAAAAATAAAATATTCCTCAACTTCCTGAAATTAAATGTTGGTATCGAGTTCCCACATTAGGTGGATGGCTCCTGGAATGACCTTTTTCAGCAACTCTGACTGCTAGAGATTATGTTTATATACTATTATATTGCAACAGCAAATAGGTTTTGAAGGAAATGCTGCCTGAATTATGAGAAAATGTTTTTTGTATGTCAGTTAACCTGGTAAGTTGCAAAAAATGTTGAAACTGAAGGTAAGAGTAAAATTTTCAGTGACGTGTTTAATTTTCTTCTGCCCAAGTATCCAGTCTTGCAGTACAATATAGTTGCTGTTGGTTGTAACATCAGCATTATATTTATGGTCATATTTAGGCACCTGCACTTGATGAAGGTAAGGGAAAGCTCATCGTCTTGGTTTAATATGGAAAAAACTCACCGGTGACATAAAACACAATGTGTTTATTAACATTTAATCTGACTAAACTTAACCAAAGTGCTTTTGTTGTCTAACTCTAACCACAGACCACATAGTCATTTGATCTATTGTTAATATAAAAATACTGATCATTGCAGCTTCAAATACATTAATACATAAACAATAATTAATTGAAATTATAGTTTAAAACTTTTTCAAGGTAGGAATTTTTCAACAGCTTCCTTCCTCAAGGCGTCTCCTCTGGGCTCAATTCAATTTTTCATGAACTACAATGAGATCAGAAATTGTCTGTAAACACTATCGAATTATGATTTCCTTTTATTATTTATTCTGTACTACAAAGAACAATTTATTGTAACATTATGAAACGAGGCCATCAAATACATTTCCTATATAAAACTCCAAGATGAATATTGAGTAAGGAGGGGAACATGAGGTGAGGAGGAGGAGGAGGAGGAGGAGGAGAAGAGGGAAAATTCCACACATGTCTGAGGCAAAGTGAAGCTGGCTCACCAGGGCGCACAAACAAACACACACACACACACACACACACACACACACACACACACACACACACACACAAACACACACACACACACACAAGCACACACACACTGAGGCATGCGTGCAATAGTTTGAGTGTTGACTAAGTCATTAAGGAAATACTGTGAGTGAACGTCTAGAAACTGAAGGTTTCACTCGTGGTGGATAAACAGCAGCGTTTGTGCAAAGCTGTAACAACACACACTGGGTTCAAATTCTGATTAGTGAAGAAATATATCGATACATCATTTGATAACTTACGTTTTGGTTCAGCAAGTTATTTAAACTTCAGTATATCAACTGTCTTACAACTGTCCACAGCAAAACTCAGCCAATCAGATTCTGTTGATACCTTGTTTCTTTACTGATGTGATTTTGTTCAACTCTGTGTCACTTAAACACAGATAATAAAACTAATTAACAGCCATCAAAAGATCACCAGTTGTGCAACTTTAACCAAGACGACTATGCTAATAAATATCTTCTTTTATATCTTTTATGATGGTTATTGGTGTTGTTACTGCTGCTTGCCGGCTATATTGATGTAACTCACTGAAGCAATGTAATGTCAAGAAAACAGTTAGAAAGTAGGTCAAACTGTAGCTGCAAACCATTAGATGTATAATTACAGTGCAGACACAAGGTGAGTTATTTCACTATATTTACAAAAATCAGTTTTAAAAGACAACCTGATCACAGTCATCTGTATTTCCTGAATAGCATCTATGATATGACAGCCTAAGGAGATGACACATGGGTGGTTTAAGTGTGTGCTAAGGAAATTGAAAACAAATAATATGATTTTGATACACCACTTTCTGATCCAGAAAAAGCTGTCAGTTAACCAGGAAGGGTTTCTAAATGGAGGGAATTCTCATGAATTATACTGTATAGTATAGTTTTGTGGGGTTGGTTGGCAAAAACCTGCAGGAAATGTTAAAAAGCTTTAAATCAAGCAGTTTAATCTGACAAATCTAACAAAAATAAAAAAAAGAAAGAAAAAAAGTCAAAGCTGCATAACTGAACACATCAGAAACAAACTAAATATAAAACCTCCCGCACCGGTACGAGCGCTGTGGTGTCAGAATGAACACAAGCAGCTATTGTGTCCTGACTTCAAGGATAAACCTCTCCAACGTACCACATTTAATCACTCCACTTTTCAGCGTCTCTCCTCTGCTTCCAACATCTACCCATCCTGTCTCCTCATAAAAGCCTGTTTCCATAATGGAGGTCAGAACGGAGGAGAAATTTCAAAAGACATTTCTGTCTGACCTCTGTCCTTCGCCTAAGTCTGGGGAGGCAGCTCAGTGCGCTGAATAAAAGTTTTTTTTATCATTTGAAGGTAGACATTTTGGTCCACATCATTCCTCCTGCCAAAAAAAAAAAAAAAATAGAAAAGAAATCAAGACATTTATTTTTGCGTGAGACGATGGAGCAAAACATCACTCTTTGTTTTGCACAAACCATTATGAGACGTTGATGACTAACTGCCATTCATAACAAAACAATCATGAATTGAGCAGTCAAAGGTAATTTTGAAGGTAGTACTAGGTAACACAGGTGATGAGAGAGTTTCTAGGAAGACGGTCTATACTACAGTTTATGTTTTAGTATGTTAGTCGACTAATACGCTTATCACTTTGTAATTGATCCCATCCTCTCAGAAATGAATGGTCATTGATGGGAATGAAAGGTTAAATTGAATTATTTGTGCACTCTGCATAATCCAGAGAATAAAAAATGTGTTTTCACAAGCCTTCTGAGCTGCTCTCTTCAGTCTACTTTGTGGCTTAAGGGCTTTTTAGTTGCACATAACTTGCTCTTGACTGTATGTTACAGAGAAAAGGGCATGAAGGTCAAAGGCTGTGCAGCTCGAGAGGAGCATCTTCACACACACACACAGAAACTATTTACAGAACAGAAGGTTTCTGTAAATATCCCTTTAATCGGCCTAATGAAAACACAAGCAGAACACAACCACAAGCTGTACCATAATAAGCCATTAAATATGGATTATGGAGGAACTACCCTGAGGTTCTCTCGCTCTCTCTCTTTCTCTCTCTCTGGTGTTTAATATTGGGTTGTTCAGTCAGTGAGAGTGAGAGTTCACACACACAGCTGTAATTAGCAGCTTAGGCAAGCAGCCAGCTCTGTAAATGCACCGTGATATGTGTGTGTGTGTGCATGTGTGTGTGCGTACTAACGTTGAAACATACATGCTTTTCTATCTGAACGCGTATATGCGAGCTCACAGGTGTGCATATTCGTGCATACCTGTGTGAGCGTGTGTGTGTGTGTGTGTGTGAGGTGAGTGACACAGTTTTGCGTGGGTGTTGTGTTTGTCTTATCTGTGTGCTGATGGAGAGCTGAGGTGCTTGGAGACGGGCTGTGACGTGTATGTGTTTGTCGGTGTGTATGGGTAGGGTGATTGCTCTGTAACACCTGGTATTAGCACCAGTAATCCTCACACCACATCATACTCACGCACCAGTCCCATGCATATCACATTCAGCTTTTCCTCTGTCCTCCTTCTAAGTGTTTCATAACTCGCTTTTTTTTGGGGAGCGGGGGGAGTTAAGGTTGGAAAAATATGCCAGCAGAGAGCTTGCAGGTGAGATAACCAACTCCTTGGTAGCCATATTAGTCAGTGGTGGAAAAAGTATGTAAGTACATTGCTTTACTTAAGTAAAAGTTTAAATTGTGGTAGAAGTACCATAATGCAAAAATACTGAAGTACAAGTAAAAGTGCTATTCTCAAAAACTGCAGCAAAAATTTGCAGAATGACTCCTTTTATATATCATATTATTCTGCATTAATTATTGTTCCATTAAGCAGTATTTTAATGACGGATCTGCTAAAGGTGGAGCTGATAATAATAACATGATATCCTCTGGTGTACTTTAAGTTAATGTAAAAAAACACATGTAATCTCCAAAGTAACCACTGTAACCACCGCTGTTATTAGGCCATATTCATGTACTCAGTTTCTGTTGCTGCTTTAATGTGGTGTGTTTCTGACACTGCTCATGTTCAGTATGCCTCAGTTTTAGTTCAACATATACTGTATAAAGCTATAATTCAACATGGTCAAAGTTCCATAACTTGAGATGAACGTAATTAAAAATGCTCCCTGAAAGTCAAAAGCCAGGGCTTACCTCTACCTCCCCATCAAACTCACATCAGATCGTTCGTGCACGCCCACAAATGGTCGTCCGTTCGGTAGACTCTGTTGCTGAAGTTGTTGCTAAGGTTGTTCCACAGTTTGCTCGTGTTGTCCATTCGTATATTTCGGATCGGATTCGGGCTCGAACGTGTTCAGATGTATTTGAGAAGTTGACTTTTCGAGTAAAGAATGCAAAAAAGAAGTGAAATCCTACTCCTTCTGTTTGTTTATGTAGCCTCTGGTGGAGCTGGTGGAAGTCTGCTGAGGGGCAGAACAGAGATGACCCCAGGGGCTAAATAAGGAGATTTTGAACTGTAAATGATGCAAAGATATTCCAGTAGTGCCCAAGAATAAAAATATAGGCCTGGAAATGTGCATGATACATTCCCTTTAAATCAATATCAGGAGGAAAAATAGCAAAGGATGAAAAACAGTATGTTCCCTGGTGAAGAACATTAATATATGTCCTCTGTAGCAGAATGGGCTCTTACATCTGAGTTGAAGTAAGTTAGAGTCATGCTTAAACAAGTGATAAAGCTATCATGTTTATTTTCAACAACGTTCTTGGTTTTATCGCTTCAGGTGAGTTTACTTTGCCAGGCCTGTTGAACTAGGCAGTGAGAGCACTACCAGACTGGAGGGATGCCAACAGGAGGAAGAAAAATGATTAAGTCGTCTGACGCCCAACCTTATTTTAAATGTCAGTCAACGTGGCATCGGATGTTTCCTTTATAATTACTCCAACCACACACCTCTCACAGTTTTGCTCAGATTTCCGTGACAGCATTGCTGGACTGAGAGAGATGACGTGGAGGTCTACAACTGAGCCCAACGGGACCCGATGGGCTTGACGAATTCTCAGCTGTACCTGAATTTGGATAGTGTTAATCCAAACTTTTATTTACTACTAACTAACTACTATTATTATTACTTCTCCTGTCACTTCTGTACTGTCGATTCTCTAATAAAGGCACAAAAATACACAAAAATCCTTTAAAAAGAGAACAAATATGCTTTTCCAAAACTTTCTTATGATTTGTGACACAGACAGAAGGCATATGCATCATACATACAAGAAACACTTCATCTCTAAAATCAAAGCTTTATATAATTGGTCAATGAAAGAGGACCATCGATCCTTCCTTTCATATTGCAGCACAAAATTGGCAAAATACACATCACCTACAGAGCACTTTATGTGTACTTGTTGAGGAAGGCACTCAGGCACCAGAAGGAAAGGGACATTTCTACCTGCTGCTCTTTGTTTTACATAAATTACTGATCTTTGCTTATGTCGGGTATCAAAACAGATATTTAAATACCACATCTTTTCCTTATTGTAGAAACAAAAGCTCAACCTTATGTTCCGAATGCTTAAAGGATAGGTTCACAGTTTTTTCAAGGCTGTCTTAAAGCAATAGTCATATTCTCTCTGTAATAATTCCTCCTGTTCCTACCGACCATTAAGATCCCCGACAAATGTGCTACAATGTAAGTCACTGGGGACAAAATTCACCTCGTTCTCGTTTTGAGCAAAAATGTGTTTAAAATTTAATTTGAAGATAATACGAGGTATCAGCCCTCCGAGTTAGTCAATAAGGTGGATATCTCCCACAGTTACAGGTCTTTTTAGTAATAAATTCTCTCTTTGTGTCAGTGTTTCCTGTAAAACACTGAAAACCTTGACAGATTGTGAACCTATCCTTTAAGAGACACGAGTAAGTCACATTCTATTGTGACTGGGAAGAAAAGCCCGATTACAATCTCTCACTTAGCTTAACGTTGTAGAAAACAGATAAACAACCCCCGAAAATCCTCCAGTCTAACTCTCTGTGTGTTACATTGCCTGCTTGTCTGCAGTATCTATCATCCTGTCTGCGTCCACATCAGTCCATCTTTCAGTCTGACTCTCTCTGTCAGTGTGCCCTGCCCTCCCACACTAGATTTGCCCTCTCAATAATTGATGGAGGAGGTATTTTGTAAAGCTAAAGGCTGCCAATACTTGGTGTCAAATTCAAAATTAGTTCTTCTTGTATTATTAACGGCCCGAGGGCAACAGGTTAATACGAGGAACTCTGTAACAAGATAGATAGATAGATGGATGGATGGATGGATGGATGGATGGATGGATGCAACCCAATCGCCAGAACAAAACTTTGGCATTGAACGTTTCTGCAAACCACAGAGACGTTGAATACTTGTAATACGTATCATATCAACGTTTCTACAAACGTAGCGTATTAACATTTCTACTTGTTGAATAATGATGTTTTATGATGTGGTTAGGTTTAGGCACAAAGACCAGAAAAACAGCTGCAAATGTCCTGACGTCTCACTAAAAACACCTGCTTTTGTTGGTTGAAACTGGAAGCGGGCACTGGTTTCGAGGTGGTCTTGAACCGTACTCTCTGCTGATTTCCAACTTTCTGCCAAGAAACTTACTAAACATCCACCGACCCCTCCTCCTCCTAATAGGAAAGTCAGCTCATATAGATCACATGTGAACTACGTCACTTTAGAAATGCTGAGATGATACTTATTACATGTGTTGAAACGTAGATATTCAACGTTTCTGTGGTTTGCAGAAATGTACAATGCCAACGTTTTATTCTGGCGACCAGGCTGATGGATGGATGGATAGATAGATAGATAGATAGATAGATAGATAGATCTCTCTTTTCATCTCCTCTCACCTTCCTTTCTCCCTCTTCTGTCTTTCCTTTCTTACCTCAGTGTTGCCTCATATGTACACACTGTTAAACATTAACACTTCCCACAATGCACTTCATCTCACCTGTGAGGAATCCAGTCAGATCTCACTCAGCAGAGGGGTCGATGCACATTTTAACTATTTTGTCTCAAAACATCCTGTCAGACAGAGAGATGGAATGGATTACATGTAATGGGATTACATTAATCTGATTACATGGAGATGAAGGCTGTGATGAATTATTAAAGCCATCAGGTTCTGAGTATCTTTGAAACAAGAGATAATTGCCGATAAGCAGTGTATACCAGACTGTATTATGCTACCTCTGAAGGTGCAAGTAGACGCAAACAGATGTGGATTCACTCCAGGCGGCATGAACTAAGGTGAAAACTTCCTCGTGAGAAAATGTTTTGAACTTGTATGGAAAACATATGGTGATCCCAAGCTGCAGGATGTAATGTCATTAATATGGAGAGCCAGAAGCTGGGGAACAAGTTAACATGCACCACAAAAACACTCCACTGGTGAAATAAATTTAAAAAAAATTACTTGTGTGTGTGTGTGTGTGTGTGTGTGTGTGTGTGTGTATGTGTGTATTTTCCAATTTCCAATTTCCAATTTTCCAAGATCAGAAGCACATCAACACTAGATCAACTTGTCTGATGTTAATCTATGAGGAAGCTGCTGACAACAGTGACAAAAGGTGGCCATTACCTGAGAAGATAAGACAGATAAGACCTACAGTACTTTATCATATCTGTAGGGGAAACTGTCTTAAAGTTCATGTTGCTGCATCTTTACAAAAACAAATTTTGACATTCAATCCGTGTAACTATTATTAGACTGCCTCAGTCGATTTTAAACTTGTTTGCATTAATGTAGAATTCACTGTGGAAACAATTACAAAATGTTACTGAAGCAACATTTTAAAAGTATTTACAAATGTTTTTGTTAGAGACATGATGAACGATGAGTAGTTTTAAATGTGTACAATAACCAGACCCATAGGCTTTACTCTCATTCATATATGTCTTCTAAATCATTTATATAGAATATTATTGTAGTAAAAATAAAATACTGTTATTAAATTATATAATTATAAATAAATACAACTTTGCAAATTTGATAGCCCTCTTCTACTCTTTATTTTTGCTGATAGAGATTAGATTAGCCCTCTAAAAGATTATCAAATTGCATGTTAATAACTTATTTTAGTCCAGTTAAAGTATTTATATGAGGTCACTTAATTAGAAAGTAAAGTAAAAATCCTATTACATTCCTGTGGCAGATTAACAGAATATCCTATTAACAGATTTATCAGGGAGCATTCACATAAAAACACATCTGTGTTATTGCATCATCTGTTTGGCTCAGCCACATCTGAGACATATTGGTCGATTTTGGTCTATTCTAGCTATGTTAAGGTATTGAACTTTATGTTGCCGGGCAGCTTAGAAAGAAACTGTCACTTAGCAGGATCTGACATTTTACAGCTCCATACTCCAGTGTTTCCAACTTTTACCTAAAGCTTAGCACCTAATTTAGATTTAGTCTTAGGCTTTTGACAAAAATGTGTTTTAGTTTTAGTCAAAGTTTGGTCAACAAGAATTAAAGATATTTAAATCAAGATTTATACTGACTGCTGACATTTATCCTGGAATAACATGACAACAACAATATGTAATATTAGTGTTTCATCCACATTCACAGCACTTGATAATGTTACATTAGCTTTCGCTTTTCAACTATATCACTGTGCTAGCCTGCGTGTTTTCATAGTTTGTCCCAGCTGTCAGTTGGTAGCGTTCATCACCGACAGAGACGGTACTGAATGCAAGACGCTTCTTTTTAACAGTAGTGCAACAGGTCAATCCAACTATTGGGTTTTACAAATCAGGAGCTAAAGGCTACAGTGTGTGATACCGCAGATGCATGCAGGTCATAGAATAAGACTTTGCATTAAAACAGTAGGTTAATTAGTTCATCATGTCCATTATTGTTGTTTATTCGTTTAGAAAAAAATGTTACATTTCATCATTTTCAGAAGGTTATCTGAAAACAGCCCTGCATTACAACAAAGGGGCTGCATTGGTGGGGGCATATTGTTTAAGTTACCAGTAGACAATATCCAGGAAGTCCAGTTGGATCTACAGATGTCTGAAAGCCACCTTAATCTTGTATTTGTTGTAAAAAAATGTCTTGCAAAAGTCTTAAAGCCTTGCCAAGTGACATGATAATAAACTGTTGAATACACTAGAATCATGTGAGTCCAAGTGTTTGAACTATACACCATGCCATAGACTTATTCCTATCAAATATTATGCTACCTGAAATCTTCACCGCTCTTGATGTTATTAGGCCACTATTGAAACAACTCAAGACTCTGAAAGCTTTTCAAACACCATTCAACCAATCAGGTCTCCTCATACGTTAGTACACAGGTGTGCATTAAAGGATTGTATTGATTTTCCGACAAACACTGACAGTAGCCTTGTGCTGGAGACAGTCTTGGTTTTGTACTATTCAGTCAAGAACAGCCAGGCACTTTTTGTTATTAAAAGCAAACTCTGAGCTGCCATGATTCAATGGTCTATAGTTGTTAAAGTGAAAAAAAAAAAAAATCATCATCATCCTTTCAGGCACTTTTACATTGTACCTGAAACTCTTTGAGTTATTGCACTTTATACTCACTCAATATGTTATATCATAGTGTACAGTTTGTTTGTGGAGTTTTTTCCCTGATTAAATAGAGGGTCTGTGGATCTATATATTCTACAGATTGTAAAGCCTTGCTGAGAAAATGTTGTGATTTTGAGCTATTCAAATAAAAATGGACTTGGCTTATCTTCACATACAGTTGAAAGGACGAAAAAAAATATTTGAACTTCACTTATTATCAGATTAAAAAGATCCACAATATATAACCTTAACCATTTAGATACAGATATATGGATAAACAATCTTGTTTATCCTAAAAATATGTTTATGTACTATTATTTTACAACAAGCATGACATTTTAAAAATGCAATGTCTCCTGGAGGAACGTTTTCTGTTAACCTGATCTGTTAACCTGATATGAAGATGTTCATAGTGAACGGATCTTCAAAACTTTCACTGTCTATGTAAATCATTTGTTTTCTGTCCAATATCTGCTTGTTGTGACATAATAAAAATGTTTTATTTTATTAAAGCTCTTGGTTAATATTAGAGATGGTTAAATATTTAAAATGTTGTCACTCACTTTGAAGCAGGAGACAGTATTTATTTGCTTTTTCAATATTTTACCAAAACCACAATGTGGGATGCAGAACATGATTCCCAAACTCTCGTACCTGCACTCGCTATGCCCAACACCCCCCCTCGACCACTTCTGTGCAACTTAATTACAATTAAAAGACTGTAATACTGTATTCCCTGGAAAAAAAAATGCTTAGTTGTATCTAAACATATTTTTTGGGAGACATGGTTGGGATTAACCATGGGCAAATTTATTCATTATTCATATTATATGCATTTCACTTTAACACAGACCGACAGGTTTTACATAAATCCATTATTTGCCAGATCATAGAGATATATACACCAGTAAAAAAAGAAAAGAGCTAACACAATCATTTTGTAAGTAGGTGATATAAGATATAAGTTTCTATAGAGAAAGCTGAAGTACACTTGGTGCTGGTTAGCCTTGTTTAGCCCTGTAATGAAAAATATTCTATAAGGACAAAACCCTCAGAAACCCTGTTTTAAGTCTGTAGTAGCAATTGAGACTGAGGATGGAACTCCAGCTGGCCCTGCGTTCGGCCCTGTGGTAGAAAGCTGGCTATTGTAGTTCAAGTTGTACAGACAAGATGGTCTGAGTGACCGTTAGACAAGACTGAGACACCAGAGACCCTGAAGACTCCCTCAGGGATAAAACAGAGAAGTAGACTAGAGGTAATGGTGGGAGACAGAGTGGTGAGAGGAACAAAGGAGTTCATAGCTGTCATTCGTTTTCTTTTTTTTTTTTTTTTTGTAGTTCTATCCATTCTTTTGTCTGAGGGGAAAAAACTGTAAGAGCCAGGAGGCCCTGAGCAGCAGCTGGCAGGTAGGAAGAGAGGGAGGGAGGGAAAGAGAGTGAGAAAGGAGATAAGTGACAGAGGGAGGGAGGGATGGATAGATACTGTAGGTGGAAGTGAGTAGAGAGGTAGAGGGGACAGAAACCAGGATGTGGAGAGTTTGACCACATACTTGAGTAACATTTTTATCCACATTTGTGTTGATACAGTAAATTTGTTTGTAAAAATATGAAGAAAGTTATGAGATAAAACCAGTCGTTGGAGCACCAAAAGATTAAAATATATGTAGCCTACAAAAAAAAGTGAACATCCTTACTAGTGTGTCAATGATACTTTAAGGCAAAATATAAATGGAAAAAATAGTTTTAGTATGATAAAAATGTGCAGTAATGAAACCAAATTAATTAAAAATTCTAAAGTTTTTGATCTCAGGTTAGACTCAGGAGCTCTTCTGTGTTTTTTGTTTGTTAAAAGTGAAAATAAATCAGCTGAAATTGAAGCAACAATGTCAGAGACTGTGTCATTGTGATTTGGATTGTTTCACGTGTGAGTGAAGAAGTGGAGCCTTGTTATGGCACGGTTTAAAAGAAGTTTAAAAGAACAGGCCACCTCAATCCCCCCCCCAACACACACACACACACACACACACACACACACACACACACACACACACACACACACACACACACACACACACACACAGTGAGTCTCAGTTAACCAGAGAGTCAATAGGCTGCAGACAGACATGTGTGATTACAGCAGATACTGTTGCTCTCGCTGCCCAGTGGTTTCTGTCTTTCTGTCTCGTCGATCAGAGATGGAAGGAGGGTGGGAGAGAAAAGAAGGCGGAGAGAGAAATGAAGAGACAGAGAGAGAGATAGATGGAAAGACGGAACAATCCAGTTGTTTGTGCTTTGCTGTCTTAGTT
This sequence comes from Thunnus albacares, assembly GCF_914725855.1. Classification (NCBI taxonomy): domain Eukaryota; kingdom Metazoa; phylum Chordata; class Actinopteri; order Scombriformes; family Scombridae; genus Thunnus; species Thunnus albacares. The sequence continues at coordinate 7,456,255 of NC_058114.1, forward strand.
AAGAGAGCTATCAGCTGACAAGGTCAAACTTCAAACTCACTGTTAAGTTTCGTGTTGGTCTTATATGCAAAGTTGCAATACATAAGGTCTTCAATAATGTCTTATATTAGGTATTCCAGGTTATTTTTTTGCCAATTTCTAAATAATCCCTGTATCATTTATGTTGCACTCTAAAACTATTTACAAATCAAAATCAACTATTTGTGATGAGGCTTTATTACTTGGTGGTGTATTTGTCTTCTTTCAGCTAAAGCATGATATCAACGTGAGATGTTCCAAGGTTGTTTGGTATCTCTCACAATCAATGAGCAAGCCTTATCTTTTTAGATTCACCATTTTTTTTTTGTCCAACTGATGGAAGTCTATTATAGATGAGCAAGAGATACCACTTCTACAATCCTGAACAAAATGAATCATTTCTATTTGGTGTCTGGTGTCATAAACGATGGTTGCTAACTTACAATAGAGATAGACACAGAAATACCTGAAGAATCGATGGATCGGCTTTAATGAATAAATAAAACATTGAACTTTGTCCGTCTTTTTATTAACTGTGGAAGATATCCACTTTGTTTCACTAACTCAGATGGCTGAAGTCTCATATTATCTTTATATAAACTTTTAAATATATTTTTGCTCATATATATATACATTTTACACTGTGTGGACACCCTGTGGATTTTGGCCCCCATCACTCACTATGAACAGGAGGAATGATTACAGCAAGTGTTTTAATGTTCATTAGTGCACCCGAATATTGTTTTAAGACATAAGTGAAAAACTGTGAACGTATCCTTTAAATCTACTAGTTAGTCTAGTGAGTCATAACTTCTTTTCCAATACAATGGGAAATATTTATATTGATACTCTCATTCTCCAGAGCTTTGAAATAGCTTTTTACTGTAACGCGGAAGCCTAGTTCCTCACTTTTTCAGCTAAACTTAAATGTCTTCCGTGAAAAACGAACTTTAACCACACTAATGAGGAGGTTCAGTGTCAACATCTCCTGTGTGGAATATAATATTAGCTGACTCAACTACTTCTGTAAATTGTAATTTCACTACTTAGATTTGATAAAAGCAAATGCAAATTGAAGCACATTGAATATGGCCTGATGCAAACACACCCACCCACACACATACACACACACACACACACAGTATAAATGTACTGTACAGCCTCCGGACAACTAAATCTGCCTGTGTGTTAGTTGTTGGGGGACAGTTTAAGTGTAGAAACAACAGATGTTATGGTGGCTTTGACTCTCCTCAATAGAAGGAATATTTATTCACCACACAAGACCTTTAAAGAGACAGAGTTGGAGGGAGTGTATGAGACACACAAGTGCACACACACACACACACACACACACACACACACACACACACACATACACATACATGTGCACACAATGCTGGCAGGCAGAGATGCAAATAACAAACACTCATACACATTCATACAAAGATATATAAGTAAATCATACAGTTCAGTTACCCATTGTTCATGTAAACTGGGGGAGATAAATGCATACTAATAAGAACACAACGTGAAGAACATGTACACACACACACACACACACACACTTGGCTGTAAACAAACACAGTGCCCGGCCTGTCTCCAAGCAGGTCAACTATAGCCTAATGTCTCGTGCATACAGCTGACCATGTGTGTGTGTGTGTGTGTGTGTGTGTGTGTTTGTGTGTGTGTTGATGCCAGTGCCAGTGGTCCATTCACTTACACCAGGCAGCCTCAAACACTCAATCACCCGTTTATCTCAGCCTGTCTTCCTCCAGAAACACACACACATACACATACGCACACGCACACCACCCTACCCAGGCAGATGGTTGTGCCACCCCTGCCAAAGCAGTGTGGCAACACACACAGACACATACATACACAAATAAAGGGGAGGGGACCGTCTGTTTCAGCTGCCTCTTCTTGTCACAGAGAGGTTGGCATCAGTCGTGCCCACCATCAATCCATCATACTCCTCTCTCCCTCTCTCTCCCTGTGGGGACCCCCTTTCATGCCCACCTGTTACAGTTAAATAAGAGTGAATATAACAGGCTGCAAACAACAAAAAAAACTCAACCACAAAAAAAACCCCAGCTAAAATAAAAAAACATAGTTTTAATTTATACTCTGTAGTACAATTTGGGGAAAGGGGCTATATGGCTGGAGTGCGGGACTTTTGTCTCCCCCTTCTGGCAGTGAGAGTAAAAAGGGGCGCTCAGCTGTGATTGCCTAACACAGGCATGCAGCAAGCTTTCACCCCGAATGACAGGCACACAGAGAGAGCTGGTAAAAATGGATGTTTTTATGGTCCATCGGCCCAAAAAAGTATTTTTCTGAAGGATCACCAGCCCACCAGGATTTGTCCCAATATGCCCGTACGCCACTGGCCGTCACCTATTGTTACAGTTGTAAAACAGTAGATAAATTGTTTTGAGCGCCACACAACCCCTGTGAAATGACTTGTTTCACTATCAGAATTTGATCCATTTGGTCTGATAACATTCGGAAAGTCTAGAAGAGCTGCAAGATTAATGGCCAAATGGCCAGCGCAGGAATGTCGCGCCCAACATGAGATTTAAAAACTCGATATACTGTGAAATACAGAGTGATTTATGTGGCAGTGATAGGCTTAATAAGCATTGTGTGAACTTGTTTGGCAAAGGCTTGAATGTAACGTACATTCATTTATATGTAAAAGTTCCGCACTGCAGGTTTAAGATACCCTGCAAAGTTTAAACCACTAGTAGTGCTGTAGAGCAATGTTTTGATGAGTATGTCTCTGTTTTGTTTGTATGCGTTCTACCAGCACGTGTACAAGGATGCACATGTACACCATTAATTGTTTTGTTTTGATTCTTCTTTGGGATCCCCAATTCTGGTTTTAGTGTGCAAACTTTGGCCAGGAAGTCAGATACACAGAGCCACTAAGCAGTCCTCCACACCCGTAGCTCTTGGCATCCTCACATAAAGGACACCCTACATCCTGCATCAGCGCTGAATTTTGGCTTCGGACGTAGGTCGTTTGCTGCAGAATCAACAAAGATGGACAATATTCTAAGGAAGCCTGGGCTGAATGGATTCTGTGTTGAAGTTGTTAATTTGATATTGATTTGATAAAGCTAAACATAAAACATGGTGCAAGAAGGGAAGAGATAAGTAGAGACAGGGAGACGGGTGTGGAGGAGAAAGATAGAGGTGGGAGAAAAGAGGGATGGAGAAAAAGATAGATGCATATACAGAGCGTTAACAGTCTTCTAAACTTTTTATAGACCTGGCAGGAACAAACTCTAAAAAAAACAAGAAGGGCTGCTACCAGACAGGACAGAAAATAACTCACTTACAGTAAACTGGTCATATAGGCTACGCAACTAACTAAAATCTAAAATATGAGGGGAACTCCAGTGATTCAACATTGCACTTCCATAAAGTCAGGGGATTCATGAGAGACAGATTTAAAGACAGAATGGCCACAGCAGGCATTACACAGCTGTTTTTACAGGCTGAGTTGTACTCTCCATGATGAATAAACTGACCTAGTATAAAATTGTTCGAGTGTCCCCTATTGAAACAGTGGCTGCTTGGCACAAGTGTTTAAGACTCTGCAATCAAAATCTGGAAGACACATTTCGCTATATAAAGTAAGATTAACAGGTGAGGAAAATGATGAGACTGATGAGTCAAAGCATGTTGCCCAAACTAATGGCCATCAGTCCTGTCCAACAGGGTTCGAGCATGCTGTCGTGAATGATAGCGAGTACCTTGGACAGCTCCAGAATCAGCACTCTGGACAGCAATCGTTAACCTCTTTAAAAGTGGGTGATCAATTTTAGAAATTAGTGACTAAATATGGAGGACTCCTTGTTCAGCTGTATGAAACTCAGAGGAGTGATGTAACAATGTCCAAACTGAGAAAAAGTGTTCAGGTACGACACCTTCTATTCTGTCATTTCATCTTAACACACCACCTACAGATTTTACATGTGTGTTTACAAGATCAAGAGACAATCCCTGACACACTGCCATAGAGAGGCTCCATTTTAAAACCAATGGTATGGTTTTAAACAGAGCAGCAGATTTCAGAGGCCTCCATCACTCCAACATGTTGGAGAGGGAGGATGAGAACGGACAGATAGAGAGAAGGGTGGGTTGTTTTGAGGCCTCTCACAGCTGTTGTGCTGCTTTGCCCTGAGGCTGAGCATACACACACACACACACACACACACACAAGGCAATTAGGCCTTATGACTACCACATAAATGATCTTCTTAACAAAGAAAGTGACAACTAATCTTAACGGACGAGAGTGATCCATGTGAATGAATGATGAGCATCTGTGTATATCATTATATGCATGTATGTGTATGTACAGTATGTGTGTGTATGTTTGTGACTAAATATCAGTTGGAAACACACTTGACCTAGAAGAAAGAATAATTTCTAAAAGTAAAACTCTTACTTATGTAACTCTCAAATCCACATCCATGCACACACACGCACACACACACGCACAAAGTCATACTTATCCCTGTTTGCACCTTACGAATCAACACATCCTTATAGATTACCATGCACACCTTAATCTCCTCTTTAATTCCTCAATGTCTCAGGCAAAGGTACAAGCCAGCAGAACCCAGATTAGATTTAGGCTGCACTGCATACGACGTGGCGGTGCAAAAAAAATACCAACATACAGCAAAAAAAAAAAAATTAAAGTCAAAATACTGAGTCAAACGTTTGCATCAGATTTGCGAGTAAATCCAACATGATTACACAGTGTCAGGAATGTAATGTGATATTTTTCTGCATGCAACAAAAAATAGCAGACTGCACAAATATACTGTAAGTTGTTGGGTTTAACTATAAATCTAGTTTACCTGTGCGATGTTTACCAGTGTGATTTCTCCATAGAGTCTTTCTGTGTGCGTGCAATATGTTTATGAAGAGTTTATGCCCAAAATGCTAAACAGCACATCCATATGCTATAAATGATCATTTGACGGTCATCAGTTACGCAAAAAGACTGTTTGCAGATCAAATTAGAGGACATTTACACCGTGTTAGGATAATAGACTTTTTTTTCTTTGCCAAATGACTACAACATGTTTATACTTTACATAATTGGTGATCATTTGGCAGGTTACTGCTATCAACTGTGTTATCTCAAGACTGGAAAACAGTAAAAGTGCGCAAATGTTCACTGTGATGGATTGCCTCTCTTTGTGAAGTTTCAAGTCTCTTGATTTTAATAGCGTGCAATGGAAGATAATAAATCAAACTTAAACTTTAAGACATTAAATTCAACAAACCAATGAGGCTCTTGACAATAATAGAAGGTTAATCCGGTTAAATTAACAGGAGACAAATATTATTTCAGTCGTAGCTTGTTAAAAAAAATACAAGCTCTGCTGTCCAATTTGTTAGAAGCAACTTGTTTGTCTTTGTCTTTTATTTCATCACCGTGTAAATAAAGCTGAATTATGTGTTAACACTCATATGTAAACGATAAGTTTGGACTAAATTTAGTAGCAGGAGAGCAACAAAGAAACCCCTGTGAGTCTGTGTATCTATCTGTGTGTGTGCATATGTTCACATGCATGTATTTTTTGTACATCTTTGTTCATGTGTCAATGTTTGCATGCAGATATATGCATGTTCATAAGGTGCACTTGGTTGTACATTATATCTGTGTGTGTGTGTGTTTATGTTTAGTACGATATAGGACATTGTGCATGATTTATGTTTGTGTGTTTGTGTGTGTGTGTGTGTGTGTGTGTGTGTGTGTGTGTGTGTGTGAGACAGGACCACTAAGCCAGTCAACAAAGAGGTCCAGCGCCGGTGGTGTGGTCTCCTCTCTGTCTATCTCAGGTAGAGTACGTTACTGCTAATGCCCTCTAAGATCCCTGCAACGCTATCCCAGAAGCCCCCTCTCTCTCCCACAATCCTCTTTGCTCCCTGGGTCCCTAAGCACCTTGGCGTAGGGAAGGTGGCTTGCTGCGGATTGTCTTAATCTCTCCTTTTCCTTCAGAAAAGGGCTAAGCCAACCCGAATGTCACTCTCCCTATCACTCCAAAAACCAATTGGTTACAAGGATATATTTTTTTTCCCTCTTCTCTCTCTTTCGTATCTGTTTCTCTCACCTCTCACCTCACTCTCAACTTCCCCTCACGTCCGTTGAGTCAACTCTCCTGTATAAAATAAAATGAGAAAAGTAGAAACAACAGCTTTAGGATACTGAGCAGGTAATGGAGATTTTAATGGTATGTGGGATTAGAGTGCATGTTTGTTTTACACTGTATATTCAATAAATAATAAGTGAGAAATTTACGACTCCTACACAAGATATAATAACACCTGGTTTACTTTAAATAAAAATGAAATAAAAATTAAACTTCTCAGTTTTACACATTTTTCCACACATAAAAATCGAGAGGAAATTTGGGCAGATTTACCCTCTACTTCATCTCTGTCTTAATGCTGCAACTAAGTTGAGGATAAACTTCTGTGGATGAGTTGAGGTTGTTCCAAGGTTGATCGAGTCAATGGGAAATTAACAGAATAAACACTTAAAACAACAACAACAACAACAAACTAATGTTTTTCTTCTCTTGGACCAGTAAATCCTATGCCTGTTCTTTTTGTCTCCTGTGTTTTGGGTTTTTTGGGATGTTTTTAGCACAGCTGCTATTAGCCTTCATGTTAATCCCCTTGGAGAATAAACTCATTAGAACATTAATCACTGGATTCTAATTACCTCTCTCTCTCTCTCTCTCTCTCTCTCTCTCTCTCTCTCTCTCTCTAATTTTCCCTCTCTCATTTGCTCAGTAATTCAGGTACTTAGACAAACCACCCCTCGCTGAATTCACAGGGGAAAAGTTACAGTAAAATTAATAAACAACTCAGTTGACACGGTGGCGACAGTATGTACAATACTGTATATTTTAAGCATCACAATTTAAATATATCACGCGCAGGTGATGGGATTTTAGCGTCTGCTGCTTGTGTTCTTTCCTTTCACTGTTTATTCTGAATTTGCAAAAGCCTAAACACCATAAGTAATGTACTTTTAGAGACATGAGCAAATACATCATGTATTAAAGCTGCATTAAGCAAATTGTGACCACAAGGGGGCAGAAAGAAAACAAACAGAAACAAAGATATGAAATACTGTTATCTTACTAATTTCTATAACCTATAAGCAAACAACTGCGATCTTATTAGGAGTTAACTCTGGTCTCAATGTGCATGTTGGTTCTAAGTGGGTTCAACACTATAAATAGTCCACTTTAAAAAGTCATTAGATTTGTGTTCATTGAAAAAAAAAAAAAGTTAATGTAGGTTTAAAACAAAAATCTTCAACCCATCGAAAAAATAATAAAATCATTTGATGAAATTATGAAATCATTTAAATAATTTGAAATGTTTTGCTTCTATCTGATGAGGTTCAACTCGTAGCAGTGACTTGTACTCTGGCTTTTCCTCAAACAAACTCTGTTCTTGCCGTGAGATTAATGACTGGAAAGCTGCCACGATGACTAGTAGTGACTCAGAGTCTCCCTGAACTTTCAAACCATGAACCTTGAACAACTATTCAAACAAAGTTTTGTGCCTATAAAATGATTCTGCAGCTGCATAGCCTCCTTCTCACTTTATATCTATTCACAAACTGACTTCGTCGGGTAGTTTAGGAACAATTTGAAAACATTTTAGAGAACACGCTTTTCCAGTTTGACATCTGTTGTAAACAAATGCCTACTGAGCCTTACCACACAACAGTCATTGATGTGAAAAACGTACGCTGGCAGTGTTAAACAGACAAAAGAGCACCACCTGCTGAAACTCACTTTACTCACTTCATTAAAATCTTACAGTAGTTTAAATTTAATTAGTTAATCATTCAAGCCCTCTACCAGGAATGAATTCAGACACATTGGGACATATTTAATTCTGAAGTTTGTTAGATATGTTTGCATTTTGTGATCTCATGGGGGGGGGGGGGTGATTTGAAAACATTTGAAAGTTGTGTGTGTGTCAGCTGGGAGGACACTTCCTGCTAACAGGCCAGAGCAGGCTTTGAGAGCTGGGGGGGGGAGAGGAGGAGGAAGGAGGATGGCAGTGAGGCGTGGAGGTGCAGCTCCCTCACAGTCACACGGGACCACACAACAAGACAACAAACTCTCTCTCTCTCTCTCTCTACTTTTTTCTCTCTATATCTCTGTGTCTCTCTATCTTTCCCTCCCTCTCTCTCTCTCTCAGCTGCTGAAAGTGGAAACAGAAACTTGAGGATGGCGTCAGATTTTCATATTTTGAGTGCATTGCCGCTGATAGTACTTGATGCCCAAAGCATTTACTTGGCTTATCTTTCTAAAAGCGTCACTCTGAGTATGTGTGTGTGTGTGTGTGTGTGTGTGTGTGTGTGTGTTCTGGGTGGGACCGTTTAGCTGTCACACACACACACACAGAACCCATGATGCAGGGTCTTAGAGGTAGCTTCTCATGGCTGAATGCACAGGACACACACACGCACGCAGGTACACACACACACACGCACAAGGCCTAGCAGCGTTGACAGGTGGAGGTAAACGGAGCAGAACTCTGCTAATCCACCTCTCCCAGGGAGAGAGAGCGAGAAAGAGGTGAAGTAAGAACAAAGTGATGTGAGGCGTTGCAGTGTTTTCCTAAACATTAAAATGTCACTAAAGGACTCATCATTACAAATGTATTCGCTAATTTTTATTGAGGACATATAAAACATGTAAGGTTGCAAGATGCGTACTGTGGAAGCGCGTTCAATTATGAACTGATCATGTTGATTATTTTATCTGATGTTATGGTGAACAAATAGAGCAGTTATTCGATAAATGCATTTACAAAAGCACTTTGGTTATGATCTAGTTTTTGAAGGATCCCGGTAATATTTAATATCATATCCTGATTTCAAAAACTTGCTAGCTGTAGTATTCCATGTGTTGCATCATCAACTCATGTTATAGCGCTGTGTTGGTAGTGGGTGTGTGTTGTTGTTGTTTGTTGATGAGGTATGTGATGAAATGAGATCCAGGATGTCCGGTTGGACTCAAGTCATCACTTAATTTATCATTTGTCTTGACAGCTGCGAGGTAAACGGTAGAAAGACGCCGTTCACGTTACGAAGTTACCGGAAATGTGAGATCGCGCGTACGTGACACTTGCACGACATGACGCGTTGTGTCGAGGGATAATTTGAGCTACTTTAAACTTTTCTGCTGTATGAACCCGTGCTTATCATAGAAGTTACATGTAATGCAATTATTATATAATATAATAATGATTTGCAAGCTGAAATTAAATTTAAACTCTGACACCAGTTATGCAAATGATAGACTATATTTTCTATTACTGTAATTACTATTGTAGCCTCTCACCTTAATGGTGATCAGATGTAAAAACCTAAATCCAGTATAGTAGTGGTAAACGCAGCCATTCCCAGGCAGCCAAGAACCAAACTGGATTTATTCCTGACTGTAACTCGATACAGAAAGTCGATACAGAAATGACAAAGATGAATCAACGACATGCCTGCATGCAGATGATCAAAAACATGGATAATCAGAATGATGTGTACACGGAAATGAAAAAAAACAACAGGTTTCTCATGATCCATGTAAAAGCCAAATCCTGAATATGATCAAATCAGAGACTCGAGACAGGAATGCTAACATGCATGTAAATTAACCGAGTGTAAACATCAATGAAGTGCTGAAATAAACAAACACAGAATATATATGTACTGTTCTTTTCTTTTCCTATAAATTACTTGAAGGTGAAAGAATGTACGAGGAAAATCGGGGTTTAAAAGGTTACACGAAGCGCAGGATATGACAAAAAAACACATATATCTGAATGTCAGACTTCTAAACACACCTACACACACTCACACAGCTGGAAGGGCAGTCAGGGTAGATGTTATCGTGCCAGTCTTGTGTTGTTTCTTCAGGTGCTTTTGCAGCAAGTTAGACCATGCAGCCTGCCTGCCCTGTCTGCCCCCTGCACACACACACACACACACACACACACACACACACACACACACGCACACACACACTCAGTCTCTCTCTCTCTCCGTCTTTGATGTTTGTACATTTAGCTTCTGTATCTTGGAAGCATCTGATGAATATAATCCGTCAACGTCTCCCTCCATCACTCCTTTTCCATCTTTGCTCCCTCCTTCCTTTCTGTTTCTTCTCTCTGTTTTACTATTTTCTTTTTTTTTTTCATCCTATCTCTATCCCTCCCTCCCTCTCTCCGCTCCCCCCTCATCTTCACCCTCCCTCCTTCCCGTCCCTACCTCTTTTCTCCCTTCAATCATGTCTCCCTCCCTCCTTCCCTCCTGTTGTTTTAAGTGAGTGTCATCAAGCTCACAGATGTTTAGCACCGTTTTACCACTAAACCCTGTTCCCTAGCTGTTTCTCTCTCTCTCTCTCTCTCTCTCTTTTCTCCTTCACACACACACACACAAAGAAAAGGGCTGCTGGAGTAATCATGTCATGTAAATTACCCAGCATACCAAGAGGCCTCTTCACCTGCAATCAGCTTCACGGTGCTTCAGTCCAACTTGCTTTCAACAAGAAACTTCTCTCCGCAAAATGGAGATGGGGGCACATTTTCTGCTCATCCAGGAATGTACTTTGAGACAAGACATGTTACTTGTCTGTATCTGTGTTAATATGTGTGTCTTTGTTAATAGTTTAGTTTAGTCTATTGATTCATTTGCTTGTTAAATTAACCAGACATTAAATTCATCCATGTGTTCCAAGAAGATGTGGCATGTCAGCACTACATTAAAGCATAATGCACGCTTATTACAACTTGGGTATTTTTGTGGGTTTGGCCATCGTTCCTATTGCTTATGATGACATCGTACTCACCAAGTAAAGTGCTGAGATGTGGGAACATGACGACATCATCAGGAACACATTCAGCTGATCAGACAGGAAGTAAACAAGCAACCACTTTAGTTAGATTATGTGTCCCACTTTATTTGGGGGTAAAACTGAATTATCTGTCATAATTGGTCATCGCACAAGAAAATTGAGGTTTTGCATTCCTGGTTAGGTTTGGGCAACAAAAGCACTTTGGTTAAGATTACCGAAAGACTGTGGCGTAGCTTAAATGTTAATGAACATGTTATGCTTCAAGTCATTGTAGGCTTTTTTTTCTGTGTTGAACCAAGGACATTTTTCCTGAATCTTAACCGAGTGCTGCCAGTGTCTGAACATATAAAAGGTTTAATGATGCTGTAGTTGTTATTAGTGGATGTTGTCCTTCAAAATCAGATATGTCAGTGGAGAAAAAAGGAACTATGACGTCACTAAACATTTCACTGTTCAGTATTAACATTTTTCGCCACATACTTTAATCAACAACATTTACATAAATGTAATTCAACAAACATTATGTCATAGAAAAACATATTTGCTGTTGCAATTTAGTTGTATATGAAGATAATTTATGGGAGACAGGGTAGGTTCGGCCAACCTGAGAGTTTAAAACACGTCTGATTGTCTGACTTATTTTTAGTGTTGTTGTCACCTTCCCACATCTCAGCAATTAACCTCGTGAGCACAGTGTTATTATCACTGACAGTGGAAATGATGACCAAATATTCAAAAATAAGACCTACGTTGTAACAAATCAGAATTATCATTTAAGTAATTAGCATCAGTATTGTCTCCAGGCAAGAAACTCTCACATTAAATAGTTAGTTATCATAACTGATATATCTGGTTTTGTGTAGCACACAGATTTACAAAATTACCAAATGTTATATTTAATACTAAAATATGTATTTCGAACGAGCAGAGAGCACCTTCCCTTGTTTGTGCAGGGAAGTCGGTGGGTGTTGGAAAAATGCCAAAATATGTGTCATGCCACCCTCAAGTCCGTGCATGTGTCCCCGTATGTGTGCTGGTTTAGCAAAAGACACACACAACACAGCCTCCCGGACAGACTGGAACAAGATCACGGGCATGTTCGCCACAGTGTGACAACTCCAGATAAATGTAGCAAAAAGGACACGAGTATTGATTTTTAGAAAGTCCTCTTCCACCCCTACAGTGACTGTTGTGAGGTGAGGAAACTGTGCTGGCGTTTTGTGTTTAGAGTTCAGTATAAAAATAAAAGACAATGAGAGCAACGTTTTTCATTCTTAAGGAAAATTAAGGCTTTAATGTCATGATAGTTTTGATGATTCTTTTTATTATATAATACTACAGAAAGTGTCTTCGCTTTTTGTCTGTTAAGGACATTTTTCCATGGATTGCAGGGTTTTTATTGTGGCAGACAGTTGGGTTGGGTTGGTACTTTTTTTTTAACATCACTTTGCGTTTGATCTCACATATTTTATATTGCTAATTGTTTTCAAATTGTTTCCATTAACCAACATTGTTTGTAACTTCCTGCCTGTCAGGGAGGTGTCTTAACCTCTGGCTGCACATCAAATAAATATTCTCATCTTGGAACAATATCAATCGATCAATTGGCATGTTTCAACAGATAATCACAGCATCATCGTCATCGTCTGCCACTTTGTAATGTGTTTTACTTTCATGTTAACAATTGTTTCGCAGGGGGGAAAGGTGTCAGTTTTTAAAACAGGGGGATATCTTTCATTTTGGAAGGAAACTCTTAACCGTCTGTGTCTCAGACTGCTGCCAAATCCAGTCAGGCTTACTGTACTTTACCTGCCACTGGCCATAATGCAACTGCAGCTTAATATGTGACAGGCTTGGCAAGGCATAAATAAGGATTAGCTGTTTGTCATATGTGGTATATAGAATAGTTGCAGCATGTCTCCGTTGAATATAAAATGCAACTCAGCTTCTAATGTCAGCTGGGAATGGCTCGAACATGGATTAAATTTTTTGTTTAAATCTTCAAAGTTGCACTTTAGTGTCGGTGAAATATTATTTTTTTGGAGTTGGGGAGGGGGGGGGGGGGGGGGGGGGGGGGGCTGAAGCACCAGATAACCACATGACACAGTATAATTAGAAATGTACTTTCTATGCGTGTCTCTCGGACATATAGCGCATGTAAGCTTCACAGTGCAGTAAGACTCCAGCAGCTGGAGCAGGTACAAGCTCGGTGTCTGACTGCTGCAGGGGATCCATTTGCAATCAGCAAATTAACGTGTTGAGTATAATTTCTATCATAATCTGAAATAATGGTTATAACTATACAAGAGACTTAGGTTTTAATAAAATTGAAATTTCCTTAAATTAGATTTTTTTTTTCACAGGAGACTATAAGTAACAGTGGTTTTAGGGAGGATAGAAGCATAAATTCTGTTTCAAAATCCACTTGGCAAATCAGTTCTTGTTTCCACATCCAGGACTGTAAGTTGGACTTCCCTGGACGATATCACAAGTACTTGGAATTCACCTGAGTATTTACTGGACACACTGTAACGCCTTGCTGCGTTTATATGAATCATGGCCTCACTTTCTCTCATTACACGTCTTTCAATGTTGTGTGTGTGTGTTTTCTTGTCTGCGTTCCCATGTCACACTCAACTCTTTTATGTGTCATCTGAGTCACATGACCTAAAACATCTACCAGCTGTGTGTGTGTTTGTGTGTGTGTGTGTGTGTGAGAGAGAGAGAGACACACACACATGAACACACACACACTTATACTTAAGTTTAGGCTCATTCACCTGGGTGGGCCTGTCTGTCTGGCAGCAGTGTGAGGATTAGACCAGAGATTAGACTGACAAAACACACACAACAACAGGAGGAAGTCAAGCTTGTGTGTCTGAGTGTGTGTGTGTGTGTGTGTATGTGCGTGTGTGTGTGTGTGTGTGTGTGTGTGAGAGAGAGAGAGAGAGAGAGAGAGAGAGATGGGGAAATTGGATGTATGCACATATACACGTGTGTACATTTCGTGTGTGAGCAATGCTTAGCCTCGGAGGAATCTCCCAGACGAGTCACTCTCTTCCTCTCATCTAAGTCATCCGACCATTCAAGTCAAATCTTTTATTAATCCTCCCAGTTAACAGTACATTCCAGTCAAATCTGGCATTAAAACTCTATGCTATCTTCCATTCAAGTCAACTCATCCAAATGACATTACAGTGAACCTAGACAGGAAATAATTGTTTTTCAGAAGGTTCAGACTTACCTGATACTTTCCCCTGCCCTCAGCCTAATTTTAGACTTTAATCCTCATTCAATACACCCAATCCTGACCCACCCTGACCCACCCTGAGTCTGACAGTTCCCTCAGGTTGAACAATGACATAAAAATGTAATTTGGGTTCCCCGAAGTTGAAGAACCACTTCAGGTTGTCACTCTCTGGGGCAAAACAGGAAGCTACAATTGGCATCTGGACAACAAATCAAGAGATTAAAAGCTGAAGGTATGAAAATGACAGTGAACATGACAGTGAACATGTACTGTAACATGTATTCCCTATATTGTGAGAGACAGAGGTGTAATGATGAAATATTGTTAAAAGTTGGAGGTTATTTTCAAAATGTTGCCTTTTGAGCAGCTTTTTTTTCAAAATTTTTGAGAGCGACTGTTAAAACTCAGTGTGAGAAATATTCCCACCACCCTAGTCACCCTTCAGGTTTGTAGCTTGCACGATAGCAGGATACACGGTTTGGAAAAAGTCAAACAACAGTAACGAACTTCCAAAACAAAGCCAACATGTTCGTCACAGACTCCAGAGGATTTGCACTGTTGATTTCATGCGGACATACACAAAATTAGCTGGTGTAGGATTGTGTAACCGTATCATGACAATACACCTACACTGAATGTAGCACTGTTGGCTCAAATGTCCCCTCAATAGTTATAGTGATACCCTAAATTACCCAGCATGCCAAGAGGTCTCTTTACTTGTAATCACCCCAAATTGTGCTTTTGTTCACCTGCTTTAAAGAGGAAACATTCATCGGTAAACGGAGCTGCTGTTTTAGCACATTAGAAAATCAAAAATGACATGTTATCATCAGTATGTGATAATAGCAAACCTACTGTGTTATGACGCACTTAAAATTACATATTTGAAGGAATGTAAGTATTTGTGCCTGATAAATAATGAAAACACACAAAAGTCTTAGTTTGTCCTTAGCAGGACCAAAGATGACACTTAATCGCTCTGTGCTAAGTCAGACTATAAAATTATAACTATAAAACTAACTATAAAACTATAAAATTAGACTGGAGAGATGAAAAGTCGTTCACATCTATTGTTTGAAGAGGGTGCCAGTCTGTTGCAGGATATCAAAGACCCTTGTCCCTCAGAAAACAGCGAGTAACAGCAGATTTCACCCTTGTGTTTCTAATTATTGAGTCTCCAATAATTCAAGTAACCGAGGGGATAAAACTTTGAGCCCTGACTAATACCAGGAGCTATGTGCCAAGGAGCGGCTTCACTGCCTCGTTGTGCTTTAGGCTGGTTTGGATGACTAGCTGCGAGGGAAGCCAATTTTCTAAACTTGACGGGACAGGAGGCTAGCAGAGCCTGATGGTGATGGTGATGTGATTCATACAGCTTCGAGGTTTAATGATGGTCTGGCAGGATCAATTAGGGGGACTAAAGTCCTCTTCATCTAGTATATAAAATCTGGTTTGGTGTGGAACAGAGGGTGAGCAAAAGGAGCATATTCAGGTGTTTTCCAACAACAGTCCATTCCTCTGGTGCTTTGGGTTTTTTTTTTTGCGTTTTTCTGTATATGGGATTATAGCTCTTCAGGGAGCTATTTGTTGTCCTATGCTATTGTCCTCCTGGATTTGATGAAGTGTGGATATTCCAGCTTCCAGCTCTGTGATCTTTTGACTGAAGCGAGTTCAGTTGACACAGCTGGATGGAACGATGAGAAACTTGGCAAGTACGCAAGTTGATGTGTCCTCATGCAAGCGCAGCAACAATGCTACTAAAAAGAACCAGAGTAGACAGCAGACCTCAGCAGGAAACTTACCGGCACGCTGCCAAACTCAGGATCTGTACAATACTTCCAAGGGGATAACTTTGGTTGTTCTTTGTGTCAGCCAGTGCTGCAAGGTTAGTTAGTAAGTTACCCATGTGGGATTATGACTTTACAAGCCAATTTCATTGTCAGCTATTAGTGTCAGACTTCAATGAGGCACTTTGGCAGCTTCAATTCAAAAGTCCTGTGCCAAACATAAAATCATAGTCACCACATAAAGGAGAAATTAAAATCTAGTTTCTGTACTTTAAAATGCTGAACAACTGAAAGGTTGAATAAGGCCATTGGCAAAACTGGCAACAGTCTGGAGAAACCAGACACTTGGCAGCCAAAGCCGGAAACGCGCTCACTGGTGTGTGTTGCCCTTCAGAATAATCATTGTTGCAATACATCAGCTACACTGGATCAGTATTTCCTCATTTTTACTTTCAATTTATGAATTTAAAGACTTGTAATTTTTGTAGTAACCAGAAATAACCAAAGATTATGTAACATTATTATTATTAAGGAACCATATATTACATCAATGGAACCTATCATTTTAAAAATGTCTTCCTTTCCAGGGAGTCTGTTTCTTTTCCTATTTAATATAAAAGCTCAATCCTCAAGTTTTCTTACATGCCGTTCTACTCAGACCATGAATCCCATGTTTAAAAATTCAAATGATATTGGTTTTGGTATCTCTTTCAAGTCTATTAGGCTAAAGAATTGGTTTAACTAAATGCAGCACAGTGAAAATATGGAAAGCAACCAGGTGAAACCAGTAACCAGAGCGTCTCTTACACTGACTGATAAATGCACCTGAAGTGACTAACAGGTTCACAACATCAGGTCAGAGATCAGGTCAGAGCTGTCAGTCCAGATCGATGTCAATGTAAAGCCTCATCTGTCACTGGACTCATTGTCATCACACTGCTCCGGACCAGGTTCATTCCAAACTGTCTGGTCTGTAAGTGTGTGTGTGTGTGTGTGTGTGTGTGTGTGTGTGTGTGTGTGTGTGAACAGCACAAGTTGACGAGGGGCGTGGGACGGACCCGTCACGTTTACCTTGAACATTACCTAGTTGAGTGGCAAAGGCAGGTAAACACATTCCAAGCTTTTGCAATGGCCTGTGCATGTGTGTGTGTGTGTGTGTCTGTGTGTGTGTGTGTTTGCTAAAGAGAAAAAGTAAGTAAATTTACTCAAGTTTATCCAACTTGTGAGATTTTCATCTGTCCCTCCACTGAATTTAAGAAGGACATTTTCTACTTTTTAACTTCATGCTACATATTGAATGGAGCTACTCATTACTTTGCAAAACTCTTATGAGAAAAACTCATAAAATATCACTTTTGTCTGTCAAAAAATGGTTAATTTTTCAGGAACTTTGAAAAAGCCTTGTTTCAGCTGAATGACACAATGCATTTTAGACATTATTTAAAGAATTTCAACAGCCTGTGAAGGAGCTCGTAATCCTCCGAGGTATCAAATTTGAGGGGTTTTCAGTATTTTATCATTTAATTATCATTATGGTGAATTGAACTGTGTGACAAGGATAATACTTAACAGTCAGTACATTTACTTATGAATCTGGACTTGTTTTACTTAAGTGAATCTCAAACACAGTATTTTTAACTGTAATTGTTTATTCTTCAATTAGGGTAACATGAATAATTATTTACCATTATAAGCATTATCATAATAATGAATAATGAAATATATATCCATAATACATTTTTAATCCAATATATGTATGTACACAAAATGCCTTTTAATCATATGAATGATGATAAGGTAGACTGTAGCAGATACAAATAAAAACACGTTGAACATCAAAACACAAAACATTAAAAATAAGTTTTAAGAGGAGAATTAAAAGAACAAAGATTTTGAAATCCTGAGCTCTGCAGTCTGTTACAGCATTTGAGCCCTAACACCAAATCTCTGTCACCTTTAGAGGACATTCAGACCAGCGACTGTTAACACAAGGGGCTATTTACTGCTTCAAGTACAGACAAGACATGAACAACAATCCAGTAGGTCCGGTTTGAATAACAGATCCATGAATATGAAGGATGATCAGTGACATATTGCATTGTGTTGTGTTGTGGTGCAAACATTGGTTCGATGTTTTTGCTGGATGGCACCTTTTGTTTTTCTTTTTTGTTACTGGACAGCCGGACTGGCAATGATTGAGAGGACTGCATCACACAGGTCCAATGTCCTTAAAATTGACCATGAAACTTAAAGAAAGTACATGAAGAAATGTGGAAATGGAGGAAATACATGTAGGATTATATGTTTGAGTTTTAGTCAAGAGTTAATAATACTACAGTAGTTTGGAAAAGGAGTCAAATGGTGCACATTTTCCCCGTGCACATTCACAGTGCACGCTAGATACACGTGCAAGCCCGGCCTTTTCAAGCCCTTTGTGAGTGTGTATTGTCTGGGCCAGTGATAGAAGTGGTTTTGGGGAGGGGCGGATGTTTTCCGGAAGGTATTTGTCCAGAGTGAGGGCGGCTCTGCCGTGAGACTAAACAGGAGGGAACGCAGGTACACAGGGAGAGGCTTAGCAGAGCTCAGAGGAAAAACGACACAAACTGGACTGACCAGATGGAACAAAACAATATGCTTTTAACATTACATCACATACTGTTTATCAGTGAGTGTACAAGTTTATGAAAGTAAGCTTCAACAAGTTTCTCATAACTCAAGATGCTTGTTTTTACACAGTTTTTTTTGTATTTCTTTGTATTTCATGTTTGAATCATCTTTACAAAGCATATACCTTCCTTTTTTTAAAGCAGTTTTTAAAGTCTGGATTACAGATTAAGCTTTGAATGTAGCAGCTGCTGTTCATGGCTGAAGTTAAAGCCTGGGAACAATGCTCAAAAAGTTCAAAACTGTTTGATTCATCTTATTGCTTCAGGGTAAAAAGGTCAAGGAACATGCTTCCTTTCATTACTGCTTTTTCGATACGCCTTTACACCCCGTTCTAACCACTAATACCCAACATTTTAATCACACAGGTGCATTTATCACCCAACAGAACTTCAGAAAAGAAAATGCTTTTTCAAGTTTTGTCCCTGAGAGGAGGACCTTGGCTTTTTTGACATTTTCCAGCATTGTCTTTCAAGCATTTGGTCGTTCAACATCTAACATAAGGGAAAAAAATTCTGTTTGGAGATTGTGTTTTCCACCAAAATGTAACAATAAAATTTACTATTGAACCTGCAAATTTGAAATCCTTTCCTTTCTTCTAGGGTGGTCTGGACTGATCTCTTAACCCTGACAAACCAGTCAAAACACCACAGTGTGTGTGCATGCATGTGTGTAGGAGTGAGGGTATGAAAAATCTCGAAAACTCAAAACAGTTAAACAAGGTTTTAACATACCGCTATTTAGGGTTTCTACCAGCATTAAGAGAGGGGAGGGTGTTAGGGGGGGAAAGAGCAAACTTTGTGGGAAAAGAAGGATTTCAACATAGTTAAAACATTTCTTTCAGTCTTGGAATGACAGCCTTGATCTGTAGTTCAAAAATGTAAACATAATTAACGCTCTAGACTTTAATCCAATCATTACATAACACGTACAGCCATGAGACTTCAAAAAAGCATCTCTGAAAATAGATATCATTCAGTTAAGAAACAATTAAACTAAATTTAATGTGTGCATTTGATTATATTTTATATTCTAACACTTTATGTTGTCATGATATAAATCGTTGTGACATTCATCCTTTTAGTTTCGTTATCGTTTTGCATTCTAATATAAAACAATAAAGTGATATAATGTACTGTATAGTGCTATATAGTGATATAGAGAGAACTATCTACAATTTTCATAATTTATTATTATTGTTTGAATCATTTTTTAAAACAAATACTCTACTCGTTCTCTCGTTTTAACTTCTCCAATATGAGAGTTTGCAGTTTTTCGTTTGTTTTACATCACTGCAAATCGAATATCAACAGTTTCAGAATAAAACATGACTTCTGAATAAATCAGTTTGGGCTTTGACTAGTCTCTGACATTTTATAAACTAAGTACCGAATTGATTAATTGAGAAAATAATCATTATTCCGATATTATCATGTATTAGTAAAATGGTCATAGATATCCAGCCTTTTATGTTTGACAGCATCATTGGATGTAACACATTTGTTTTGAAATGTTTTCATGAACCCTAGGGCTACAAAACGTACTCACCACCTCGATGACTATGCAAACTAAACTTTCAATACGAGTGGAAAAAAAATACATCAAAGCAAACTATTATAACTGCAATATGTATAATAGGAAATGGGATTTGAGGTTTTAATCTGTGTCTTGGCTCGTATCCAGCACACCTGGCCGGGCTCAAACAAACACACAAACAGGATCCTCAAAGTCTTACAGATACAAATTGGCAACAGAGATCACTAAACAGTTGTGCAAAGCTGGGCTCAGTCACTTCCTTTAGATACAACCTCTCTGTGGTTACAGCTTTCTCTGTCTCCTCAAAGGAAGAAAGAGAAGGGAGGATTGCAGTCGACATAAAGAAAGAAAGAAAGAAAGAAAGAAAAAGAGAGAGTTGAGGGAGGAACTGAAAGATTTAAATGCAGACAAAAGAATGTTGAAAATGAAAGATCTTAATGAAAGACAAAAAAACAGTGAGTGGGGGGAGAGTACAGGGATGGAGAAGAAAAGAAAGAAAAGACAGAAAGAAGGAACGGGAGAAATATTTTACTCCCAGTTGTTGACATGGTGTCAGCTGCGGCTATCAGGGTTAGAAAAACACATCAGAGATTTGTTTGCTCTGTGAGAGTAAACTAGCCAGAGCAACGCCCTAACCTTGCTTTCTCACACAGACACACACACACACACACACACACACACACACACACACACACACACACAGGTACACGCACACACTGAGAAAAACAAAGTGTGAGAGGCAGGTTAGGTCTTGCAGCAGGGAAACAGTTTGCAGAGCAGACAGAGAGAGTGAGAGGCATTAGGAGGTTGATCTAAGGCGTGGTCCACATTACCTCGTCAGGTGGGGAGGGTGGGGGGGGCAGAGATACAGAGAGTTTTAAAGTAATATCACCAAAACAGTGATTCTTGGCTTCAACTCTCAGCGTCTGGTAGGTCTTTCCCAGGAAAATCGTCATAGTTGGTAAGAATTCACGCCATGTTCATGCCAAGAATTAATCTAATCAGACAATTTAAGGTGGAACGGATCTGAGTTTTTAAGTAATATCACCAAAACACTGAGTCTACTTGGCTTCAACTCTCAGTATCTGGTAGGTTTTTCCCAGGAAAATCGTCATAGTTGGTAAGAATTCACACCATGTTCATGCCATGCGGTGATGGGAAAGACTCCTGTGGTAGCAGCGAGCAAGAATTAATCTAATCAGACAATTTAAGATGGAACGGATCAGAGATCAGGGATACTAATTTCTTCTTCTAATTTTGTTGCCTCATATAAAGCACTTTGAATTGCCTCTGTGCTTGAAAGGTGCTCTATAAATAAAGCTGCCTTGACTTGCTTAATAGCGAATGAAAGGAGGACCACAGTTCGTGACACCACACACCAGGAAGCTTGTAGAAATGTTCTTTAATAGTTCAAGTTTATTGAATAATAATGTGTTGATTCCATTTTTTTTTTATACACATTTTTTGGGCAGCATGTTGTGCCTGTATTAGATAGTTAATTAGAGAGTTGTCAGGAAATGAGGAGAGAGAGAGAGAGATGGGGAGTGACATACAATGGACGGGAACCAGGGATGTTGCGCTTCACAGTCGCAGCCTTAACCTCTAGGCCACCAGGGTGATTCACGTTGATTCATTTGGTTTTGCCATCATATCATCAGGAAGATATTCATATGAATGCACATGGATGAATTCCATTTTTTTTGAGGAATTAAATTAGAAGTATTAACATATATGAGGTATCCATTTTAACACCGAAAATTTGCACTTTGCACATACTGGTTTGGGTGGGATTTGAATTGTGTTTACAAGTTAAAAAATGGTAACGGCACAGTGAGACAAAAAGCTTCACCTACAAAAAAAATCTGACTTCTTGTTGCAAAAACATGCAACAAAAACAAGCCTGTCTCCTAGAAATGACATTCTTATATTACTATACATTGCAGCAGCAAATGCATTTTGCTAGAAACGTAGTGCTGGCTGAATTACATTTTCTCTCACCATAATGAGAAAAACAAATTTGGCAAGTTGCAAAAATGTTGATACTGAACATAAAAGTGAAATATTCAGAGACAACATAGATCTTTTTTTCTCCCCCCCACCAAAATATTGGATCCTGAGTACAATATCTGCTAGTAGAAACTACAGAATTATGAGCCATTTTATGGTTATGTTTAGGCACTGACAGCACTTTCTAGGAGACAGGGTTGAACAAAAAAAGATGTGAGACAGAAAGAAAAACAGAAATTAGTAGTTATGTAGCAACAAAAACATCATGCAGGCCCCCACACTGTGTAATAGGTTGATAAATTAGTACTAATAGATTTTATTCATGCAAACATAATTAAGGAGTCAGAGGTTGATGCTAATAAATTGAATTTCTCAGACAAGCATGTATCACTATAAGAAACACACTTTTTACAACATTTAGACATTTTCATGAGTTTTAAAATGTGGGAAAAAGGTGATGGACAGCTAATGTACTTACAGTACAAGGAGGTGACAGTGAGGTCTGTTTCATTTCAGTAATTAGATTAGCTACATCAACACATTCATACAACATATTTGTGTGTGAGTGACTGACTAACATCCTCTAACCCCCTAATAAGCTTTAGTCCTGTCATTAATACTGTTTGAGAGGCATTAAAACACTCTGATCTGTTTGTCTTTCTGTATATATATATATGCGTGTCTGTGTGTGTGTGTGTGTGTGTGTGAGAGACCTGTCATTGGTTCAGTAGTACATGTCTGTCTGCCTGTATCAGCCTGTGAACGTAAACATTAAACCCTCATTAAAATACTGTTAATCCCTTCACATGACATACAACATGCCTTCAAGCACGCATACAGATACTGTACACATACAGTACATGGAGCCTTTGGTTTGAAGGCAGGAGAGGATATTTTGTCATGCAAAATACCTCACCTAAATTCACCAAATCCTGAAATGAACAACTTCAAGAACCCTTTAAATAGTAATAGTAACAAAATAATAAAATAATTATAATCATGCACAGTTTTTCCTATATGGACAGATTATATTACTTTGCAGAATTTTAAGAACTTTTAGAGAAACAAGTGTGAGTAAAATGAAAACAAGCAGAGTGGAACAGGTAATTCTGATATGGGGATGAAAACGGTTTAAAGCAGCTATAATCAATATTTTTATAATAACATTATGTAATGTGGGAGACATATCTTATACTGATGAATCTAGAGAATAATCACCTGACTCCCTTCCCCTCAGCTTTACAGAGCTTTATAGGGAGTTTCAGCTCATTGTTTAGCTGTCTGGCTGTATCTTTACTACTTTGGTTCATTCTCAGTGCTCTCATAGCGTTGTTTTCAGCCACAGCAGACAGCAATTCTAAAAATTCACTGTACACTACCTGCTCAGCACCAAACGGCAAACAGATGCAGGTAGCGGCTAGCTGGTGAACATAGTGGAGCATTTAGCAGCTAAAGAGCCTCAGTTGGTAGAGAGCAAAAAAGCAGAGTGAATACTGAACTTACATTTACCAGGTGGACAGAAACACGACTCCAAATGAATGATATTGTTGATCATGAACTGCTTCATGTGTAAATAAGCAACTGTTTGCTAACTTGCAACTGTTTAAACCTGTTTCTGCTGGTCCCAAGGAAGCCAAAAAAATCTGTTATTGCAGGTTTAAAGAAAACACTTTAAACAAACTGATCTGCATTGGAAAAAGTTACATTGGGCCTCATGCAAGAACATGCATATTTTTTATCCTAAAACTCTATTACATTTTTACAAGGTTTGCTCATATGAGTGTTGGATTCAACAAACTTTTTTGTTGATTTAGGTATCATATTTAAACTCCAAATTAATTCAGATTAGGACATTATAATTGTAAGTTAAACAAATGTTTCTCCTCTGTAAAGAAAGGCAGAGATGATTTATTCATGACATGTACAGCAAGTCTGGACCACTTGTAAATTTTGTTAGTACCTAAGAGAACATTGTAAGTACAAGAAAAGTGATTAATGCCACAAATGTTCTTAAATCACTCATATGTGCATCTAAAGAACAAATCTGTTTGTATGAGTGCTTCTTGCATGAGGCCCATTATGTCACCTCATTGTCTTCATTCTCTGTTGTTGAAAAAGATTTCAAGATCAAGTGTCAGAGCTCCGGTTTTGTGTTTTTTTGCATTCGGAGTTTATATGAGCAGCTGGTTATTTTTGGACCCCATCTATTCAATGCATTTCAGAAGCAAACTGTCATAGATCAAAACAATCCGTACCCCTAAGGGAGGATTTTCTAATTCTAATAGAGAAGAAGTATTTGACACGTGCACCCACTTGTATCCTCTTGTATCATCATCGTTAGCTTGACATCAGAAAGACTGTCAGTGTTTACCGAACTGCAATAATTTTGCAGTTTGTGGACTATGTCTGTTAGGATACAGTCTTGAACATTCAGGTGACAAAAAAAATATTTGAAAATGTTTTTGATCCATTAGGAAAGGACAGCTGACGTCCTTGAACAAAAGCCTTACCTGAAAGTGGTGCTCTCCAACACCTGAATTGAAGTAGAGACATCTATTAGTGAAACAAACAATCACTCTTTGATCTGTTTCAGTTGCAGCCTTGGAGAACAACAACAAGATAGAAAACCATTTACCAACTGCCCTTCTTACAAATTGTGGTAGACACTGTGATTAACTTAACTCTTTGAAGCATTATCTTCCTGCAGAATCACTTCTAGTTCGGAATGTCTCTTTGAAATTCACTGAAACAGAAAAAATCCTTGGACCTCAACACTAAACTCACTTCAGGTGCCTTTAGATGGTGCGACAACAACAATCATGTAAGTTATTGCATGTTACATTATGTGAGATTCCTATAATAAAATCTTGGTCACAATCTATGTCAGACTGCACAATATCAATTTGAGACATGTCAGATTGTGTGCTGAATGCATGTTGAATCATGGAGCTACAATGTACTGTTAAATTCAAAAAAATGTTTATGAAAGCAGAGGAACGTCATCAGCTCTGCTCATGTATCAAAAATGCAGCAAAGTCACACAAACTTCTTTTTCCTTTCACCTTCAATGTTTTGTTTATTTGTGTGCCATGAATGTATTAAAGTGAAAGAGTGTGTCCCCCCCCCTAAACTAAAAACACTGCACTTACAAAAATGTTACGTCAGCCGGTGCATTCTGTGTCATTTTGTGTTGTATTCTCATTGGTTTATTCTCAAAGGTTTTACCACGTTTTTGTCTAAAACAGCCCAAAATCACAGTGTAAAGGGCTCTGTAACTACTCGATTTAAGGCCACTCCAAACAACACTGATCATTTCCAAATTTAGAAAACAGCAGCCTTGACCACAAATTCTTTAGTAGTTCTATACATCATGTAATCTGTGAATACTTGTAATGTTCTTCTTTATGCAGATGACACTGTGGTATATTGTTGGGAAATGCAGCTTTTAAAGAGCTGAACCTTTCTTTAAATGGTTAAAAAATACACTTAAAGGTCTTCTGCTTTTATTACATGTTAAGAAACAAGTACTGCATATGCTGTCATCTAGCACTAGAAAAATTAATTCATTGTTTTTTCAGCGTATTTTTGTATTGTATGTTTTGAAACATGATGAGACTTTGTTCTTCCTTGGAAATGAGATATTGATATGAGTGGCTTTGCCTGATTAAACAGATATTTCCTTTGAGAATTTGGACTATTTTCACAGTGGTGGTTACTTTTCAAGATTTCAAATCAACAGCCATCAGAGATTTAGGAAAGATTTCCTCTCTCCGTCCCTCCCAACACACAAAATGTTTACCTTCATAACTTAAATGACAGCAATGCATCATTCATCATTCAGGCAAATTCAATTCAGATCCCAAATTTCAAGTTAAAAAATTCAGATTAAACATCCAGGATACCAAAGATAAGCAATTGATTCTGTCTAAAATCGAACCAACATCCAGCCAATCAAGTTATGCTCCGCTGGTCATGTGATGCCGATGCTACTAGCCGTTTTGTGCTAACACACTACCGCTTCATGGCATCAGTGAGGTGGCAGCTTCCAACCGGCAGTATCTATTCTGTTGAACAAACCGTTGCTTGTGAACACTCTTCCCGGATATAAAGCTGCTCCTTCAAGTTCCAGTGTTAGCTATGCAAACAAAATTTTAATGAACACCACCTCATTAAAACTTCCGTACAGATATTTTCCAGTAAATTCTGTATTACCCGTCACTGAATCTTAGAAAAACAAACAACGTAAAAGGCAAATAAAAGTTTTTATACACTCACTGATGGGTGAGTTTGTTGCCATAGCTGACCACCTTCAAGGCCAACTAAAATTGACCAAATCTGGTCCAATGCTGAACCGGATGGGAGATTCTGCCAACAAACAGAGGTAGTCAAGGGCAGATACTCCACAGAATCCACCTGCTATGAGACCTTGCTTAGGATTAGAAAGAAAGCAAAGAATTACACATCTTTTAAGAGTGACATCCTGGCCTGTATTTGCACTTGTCTGACAGGATTTGATCTTGTACTAAGAGATGTTGCGGTAACTTTTAAGCTTGTTAGCTGTTAAAACTGTTAAAAATGTGAACGTTTAAAGAGCTGTCACTTGAGAGGGAGTACTTCACACAGATCCTTTACTCTTCCAAATTGAGACACCTGATTAATTAATTTTTATTTAATATTTGACATAAGTTTGACACATCTGAAGTTTAAAATATTCTTTGTAAACAATCTCAGCACTCAAAGAAACCATTCAAGTAGTGAACTTGACTGTACTGATTTTATTTTCTCAGACTGTTACAGCTGAAGGGGATGAAAGCCCTTTGCAGTATTACAAAACATCTGTCAATCTCAGCTTTCACATAAAAATGTGGTGTCCATGAAGTATTTGGCATCAGTTTGACACATTTGAAGTTTAGCGTGCTCCTTGTAAATAATCTCTGCACTCAAATAAACCGTTCAGTCAGGAGTTAAATGTGAACTTGACTGTACTGGTTTTATTTTTTCAGACTGTTACAGCTGAAGGGGATGCAAGTCTTTGCAGTATTACCTCAGCTCAGTAACCCCAGTTTTCATACAAAAATCTGGTGTACATGAAGTTATTTCCTTTAGGTGATGTAAGACAAATCAGAATAACAGAAACAATCTGGACAAATGTGTCAATTAGAATAACTTTTGAAGGTGTGAAATTACTATAATGTCTTCTTAAGGCAAATATTAAAACCCCTTAAGGAATGCAGTGTTACTTCACCTTTTCCATTGACCCAGGTTTATTTATTGAACAACCTAAATATGTGATTACAACATAAATGTGCCATTTATGCAGTTTTTTTTTTATTATTCAGATGGTCTTAACACATGTCCCCACTTGTTTGAAAGTAACACTGTTGTTCTTGCTTGTAACAACATCTCAACAGCAGTTAAGCAGTGATGGCCTGTTTCCAACTGGCTTCATTTAGGTAGACTCTTCTTCATGTGGGGAAAGGTATCCATTGACTTTTTATTGTTGATGTTTTTTTTTCTCTCATCAGCAATTGTCTCACAAAATTGAACAGTGGCCATGTATATATTGCAGCCAAAGGATTGGGATGCAGCTCTCGAGGTAATCTATTAGATCTATTTTTAAAATATAATCCAGCTGATTTAATGGTTGAAAACGTGCCCTTGAATTTCCTCTTTATTTTGTGTTCATGCATAACTCATTATCTTTAGAATTAGATCTTGTTACATACATACTGTATATCATTACACTCTATGAAAATGTGACATACTACAATTGTACGCTAACATACTACCACTCCATGGTACCATTGGTTGTGAACACTCTTCCCGGATATAAAGCTGCTCCTTCAAGTGCTAGCATTAGCTATGCTAACAAAAGTATTGATGAACGCCACCTCATTAAAAGTTCCACATAGATATTTTCCAGTAAATTCTGGTAATGTGCAACGTGTCAGGTATTACTTGTTACTGAATCTTACAAAACCAAACGACACAAAAGGCAAACAAAAGAGTTAATACACTCACCATCATTTGGGTTTTGGGTTGCCATAGCTGACCTCCTTCCTGTTATTTAAAGCATCTGCATCACATGACCAGTGGAGCATAA
The DNA here is from genome assembly GCF_914725855.1 of Thunnus albacares. Lineage (NCBI taxonomy): Eukaryota > Metazoa > Chordata > Actinopteri > Scombriformes > Scombridae > Thunnus > Thunnus albacares. The sequence goes on from NC_058114.1 coordinate 7,484,530, forward strand.
CTTGATTGGCTGGATGTTGGTTCGATTTGAGACAGAATTGATTACTTATACTTGGTATCCCGAATGTTAAATCTGAAATTTTTAACTCAAATTTTGGGATCTGAATTTGACCTATCAAATTTGAGCAACTTAAATATATAAATATATATAAATATATATACTAAATATATATATTTTTTTTAAACCTGAATTTTTAATTCTGAATTTGTGAACACTGAAAAATAAAAGTGAAAATGAGTTATTGAATATTTGAGGAGTTGAATTCAGAGGCAAAACTCAGATACATCATTTCAATACAAAAAAAAAATTAGTGCTACAACTTCAATGGCTTTTAAATTTCAAAATCTGGCAAGACAGATTAGCTTCCATGAAACACCATTAAAAGGCTGTTAATGTCATTCAGGAACATTTTAATCATAGATTAATAATAACATTAATAATAGAATGGTTTACGGAAGACACAAAATGCAGAAATACACTAGACAAAATTGTAAAATAACGCATTTTGCTGTGTGTCAGTTAAAATAAACATCTGAAAAATGCCAAACTGAAAAAGAAAAGCAAATAAGAACAGAGAAGAGGAGAAAGTGGGACAGAATTTATGACATGTTTTGACATTTTCCAAGTGCCGTCTTTCTTTACCTTGGAAATAAACAGATGGAAAGTGAAAGACAACAAATGAGAGCAGGGATGAGAGAGGGGGAGGACCCAGACTGCTATCTGCCATGCAGAGAGGCATATTTACCCGTGGTGTTTTTGAAAAAGACATTTCTCTCTGGGAGCAGCTATTTGGCTCCCGCCAGGCAGTTGTGACAGGGAAATACATTAGGCCTGATTTGGTTTGTTTTGGTTGTTTTGGAGATGCTGCAATTATGAAAGACAGGGGGTTGGTGATCGAGCAGGGTCAGTTTGATTCTTTTTCATTTTTCAGCCAGCCATCTTGTGCTCGTTTTCTCCTCTACCTCTTTGACTCTTTTTCTACCTGTTTCTCTCTCTTACTTCCTACCTTCCTGTCTTTATTTATTTATCCTACATGCTCTCTTGAGGGTCAACAGAAGTCCTGATGTAAAATTATATCCAATAACTAATTAGAGCCCTTGAGCAAATGCAAACATCCTAAATTACAAAATCTGTCACCTGATATTTATCAGAATTAATTTCACAAACAAAAATGGGTTTTCATGCTAATTGGGTGAACTGTTTCCACAAAAGCTGGGCTGAAATGTTTGAAACAAGTTATAAAATACATGTTGTCATATGCTTACAAAGTGTCCCATTTGTTGATTTCCCTGGCATTGCTTGACTTTCTCTCACAATTATCATTATTATTAAATTCCCTGGATGTTGCTGTCTATAAAACAAATTAGTAAAATGACAGAAATATCACGACCAGTAGTCTTTTTCTTCTTCATACTTCTTCTCCTTGTGTTACCTTCCAGCTCCCCTTCATTTTCCTTGAAGTCAAGACTCTTATTTACCCAAAGAACATCAGAAGTTTTACTGGGATGAATTTGAAAAAAGTCCACTGTTACGGATTATTGGAAAGAAAAACTGTCAGTATTTACAGAATTTAATATCTGAAAACAACCGCATATTGTTGAAGTAATTTCATGGTAATTTTATGGTTCAAATCATCCTGAAGCAATGTAGAGAGTCCCCACTCTTGCTTTCATTCCTCTCCTCCTCATCTCTGTCTCTTTCTTTCTCTCTCTTCTGTCATATTTCTGAATTTAAGATGTATTTTTTCCATTGTCTTATTATGTCTTGATACTTAGCTGGAAATGCAGTTTAGCTCAGTTTTTTCATCTTCTCTCTTTTGTCTTCTTTAGGTTACTTTATGTACCTCTCATCCTTGTTTTTCTCTCTTCTCTTTAATCATCCCTTTAATCCAACATTGTCTCTATACTGCATTTTAGCACCAATTATTTTCGGTTTTTAATACCTAACAGGTTTGGGTTCTCTAGACCAAAGACCTACAATCAATTAATATTTTTTTAGACTCTTGTTATTAACTCATACCTTCTTGTTTCCACCTGTTAACCTGCGCTTCTACCATAAATGTGTTTGTTGGGAGTCTGGTATGATTCCCACATGAAAGTAAGAGGCAGTCATTCGTCCATGTGTCCTTTTTATTACAGCTGGATCTTATTTTTTTTCTCTGTTTGTATAACAACACAAATAATAAATGTAAGGAACACAAGTAACATAAATTATATAAAAAGATAATTACATACACAGTAATAATAAACAATACATGCATTGAAACAACTACTTGCTGATGACACTTAAAGTGAGAAATGTTCAGAATCAGAAAAAAAGAAAAAGCATCGTATTATAGTATATAAAAATAAAGAAGAGAGAAAAAAAAAGTGCAAGTCTCTCTCTCTCTCGGAGGGCAGCCAGATGGTTATGGTCAATAAAGGCTGCCATAGGAGTATCGAAGTGTGTATGTGTGTGAGAGATACAGCAAGTTCATGTGTGTCCATTTCAAAGGCTTTTTCTCAAACAGACCTCTCCTTTAATTCTGCCACCCAGCAGGACACGTTCTCTCTCTCACACTCACACACACACTTACACTCAAACTCCCCTCTCTCTCTCCAAGAGGGGCTAATAGGGTGAGGCGACTGTGTCTCCGTCTGAACAGTGGGTTCTCTTCAGGGCGGGTGCAGCTCTGGGGGCTCGGGGTCCTGATACTGACATGTTGGGATTTGGCCTTTAATCAGCGACATCAGTGTGTTTCATAATCTGGGTCGGGACCCTGATTTGGGTCACAAGTAGATTAAATGTGGTACCAAAAGTCCTCAAGAAACACAGACAGCTTCAGCTGCAGCTGAACAAGTAGCTTGTCATTGGAGAGTGTGATTTTATAGACCACAAGGGCGTACAGACACTCTATCCCTTCAGGTTTCCACAGTTTCCACAGACAAATGAACGCCAACCTGCTAACAAAACATGAATGTAAACTAATACGACTGCCTGGATACAATTTAAAAAAGCCTTTAATTGGAGTAAATCTCACAACTCTCCAGTCTGTATATCAACAGAACAAGCTTATGGTGTAGTTTTACCACCAATAAAGTACACTTTTATCTAAATTTGAAGAGAAATGGTTTGAAAAAATAGTGAATATAACCCTGGCTCATATGTTACATCATCCTTATGCATAAGCAAAGAACTGGTCCTGTAGCTACTTTTCTTGAGTCTTGTACTACAATGATTTAAGAGTGTCAGTCGTGTCAAAATGTGGGACATAGGAGACTGCTTTTTTGTTTCCTACCAACTTTAAACATTGGTTTCCTTTAACCATAACCACAATCTTTCCTTTACCTTGTAGTTACCTAAACCGGACCCAACTTTAACCATACAGGTGACAGATCAGAAAATGACATTGTTTACCGTTTAGGTTGAGACTAGAGGTCTCAAAATATGTTAAAACAAGGTAATATTAACTATCAGTAGAGTGTTTTTTTTAAATTACATAGTCATTATTAGTATTTTATTAATATTGATATAAACATGCAAGCCTGAAAATTTAATTTTTAATTTATGTTTTTTTTTAAACTTTTTTTTGACTTTTTGTATGACCATTTCAAATTCTTGAGCTGCTTGTATTAATCTGTGGTGTCTGGTAAGCTCATGTAGGCTTGATATATTTACATGCATGACACAGTTAAAAACTTTAAACTTAATAATTACTAACATATGAGGACTGTTATATAACTGTTCAACCAGTACTCTCTGACAAAATGACTAAATTCTTCTCTTTTTTTCCCGGAAGTCAGATAATTAGTTTGGTGTGAATCACTACATCGCTGCTCATGTGGAAATGTGTTTTTTAGTTATAGTGACCTTTCTGATCCAAGGGTCACCTGACAAGCTCTACCCATAATCCTGCAGCCAAAGGCCTACCAGGAAGGTAAAGTCAACGTTCCTCTTCAATACAAAAGATCTCACTGACGTCTCCTGTTTACTCCCCCGCCCCTGTGCACACACACACACACACACACACACACACACACACACACAAACACATGGGCACACACAAATCCAGACACATGTAGACACAAGCAAACATACACACAGAGCAGCTGTTTAAACTCACTTTCCACCGAGACTGTACGGTGTGGAAAGGCAGAATTGCTGCAAACATGGATGGAAACAAGTAAACAACTAAGCCACAGTAAACAATAAAATATGTTGGTAAACAGTTGTAGATATACAGAGTTTGCTCAACAGCAGCTAATTGCACCACATCATCTGTTGTCAATGTTTTCTTGGGAACCCACTTCAAATTACAGTAATCCAAAACTTTCAGTTTCACAGCAGTTTACCTAAATCTCAGTAAAACGTATTTTTATCCACTGCAGATGGCTTTAGTTAGAAATGTGTTGCTGAGTTTTCCATCAACATGTTAATACTATAGAAGTGACATTAAAAAAACTCAAATTGTAATGCATCTTTGGAGAAACAATCCCATCGAATAAAACAGAAGTAGAACAGATGCAAATTAACAGAAAACCTGAGTGTCATGTTTATTTTCAGACAGATACATAAAAAAAAAACTGAAGTCAGTATTACAGTAGCAATCCCATAATAAGATTGCTGCTCTCAATTCTCAACACAATAGTTATGTTTCTATTAAAATGCTCCGCAAGTTTTAAGCAATGCTCTAAAAGTTTCCGCTATGTGTGCTTATTGTTATTTAAAGTTGTTCGGATGCCAGGATCACTCTTGTGAACATAAGTCAGGACTAAATGAGAATTTGTGTAGCGAAAACATTTGAATTGTGTGTGTGTGTGTGTGTGTGAGTGTGTGTGTGATTCTCTATCTGTCTGGTTTTATCTCTCCACCCCTCCTCTCTCTTTCTCTCTCTCTCTCTCTCTCTCTGAGGATTAAACATGTTTATCAATTATCACTCCATCTTGCCTCTAGCTCTCAGCACGCCACACAGCTAATTGAATCATTAAACAATCGCTACTCCTCAGGGAGTGTGTGTGTGTGTGTGTGTGCGTGTGAATGGTGGGAGAGTGTGTGGAGGGGAGAGGAGGGAGCTGTTTGCAAACATGATGATGCCCTCGGGTGCCTGCAATGCACTTGTCAGATATGTTTATTAATTTATAAATGCGCACGCACACACACACACACATACACACACACACACATACAGATGGGTCCTGGCAGTGGCTGGTGGCACCATGTGTCGGTCACGGCTGGGGGCCTCTCCTGTTCTCACACTGGCAACTGGTCGACTCATACTGGTGTGTGTGCGTGTGTGTGTGTGTGTATGTATATGTCAAGTCCTGTGATGCTCAGGGTGTCTGTTGCACCTTAAAAAGTATTCAAATTTTTCAATTAAATTTTACCAACATTAGGCAAAACAAATTATTGAATTTGAATGCATATGTTCTTAATTAACCCCCCATCCACACCCAGTGTTTTCAGGAAACACTTCTACACTTTTTGTCTGACATTCTGTTGAATATATTGTTTAAAAGTAACAGATGACACAGCAACAGCTCCACGTAGACATATTTGTGATATTCAGCCCTACAGATGGATTGATTGAACTTTAACCTGCATTTATATATTTTTCAGTGGTCTAGCTCGCCACATGATCACATGGTTCAATATGTGAGATTTTCATATTAACCACCTATCCAGGTTAAAGCTATCATTGATTACAACTGAGCTACAGTATATCAAGTAGGCTGGTATCACCTTTTCTGAGGTCAAATAAGGACCCATTACATGATGGCTGTCATCTCTGATTGTGAATGTTTCAACCTGTCATTACCCGTAAGCCTCATCAACTTCCGACCGACCACACAATCAGAACTCCTTGATCCAGTGTCGCTGCCTCTTTAGCAGCAGTTTCACATGGTGCTCATTTCTTTGCTCTGCTACTGATAAAACATAATGACCATGGTCCTGGTCTTCCTTAAGAGCCTATTTGAGAGCATCATCGTCTTCCAACCTATTCGGCTGCAATAACTACCCTATAACATTTTATACATGCCCACCTTATTTTGGGCTTTTTTTGCTTTTCTCTTAAGCTGGTTACTTGTGTCTGTGAGCTAGTGCTTCCTGAGGGTCTCTGTGACACAAGTGCAGGGTTCACATAGGCAGACAGACGCTATGCCAAACTCCTTGATTTTATCACAAGCATTAAAACACCAAAAGGGAAAAAAGTCTCATTACTACTGAGAAATGATACATATATACAAACAAGATTAATCTTTTATAGAGAGGTATATAACTGTTTCTGAATAAATAATGGTGAAAACAAAATTCATCTTCCTATCCAGAAACAAAGAACACAAGTTGAAAAACCTGTCAATGGTCCGCTTTTCTGACACTGTCAAAATCATTGATGCAGCCCGGAACAAAAGCTCACTACAATATGGCAATTTGACCATCATGATCTTCAGAGATATGTCTACAGCTCTGTAGAAAAAGAGGATAGCCTCTGCTCTGCTGAAAAGGAAACTCAAAGAAAAAACATCACCCTCAGGTTGTTGCATCCAACCACCTTTACCATGGATCTAGAGGGAAGAAGGTACACCTTCACAACACCGCAAGCCGCTGAAAACTACCTGAAGAAACATCACCCAGACGTGCTGCCACAAGACTAAATAACCAGCCGAACACCCTGGGCTATAATTATCTCGGCTTTGTTTCATGTTTTGCTATCTTAACTTCTCTCTTGGGAGAGAGGAAATAAAGATGGCTATGGACAAACTTGTAGATGTCTGGAGGGACAGACATAAATTACTACGTGAGTACTTCTACTAACATGCTCATAAAAGCCATTCTAGAGTTGATATTGATATTTCTTGCTCATGCTGAAAGAATCCACCTTGTATCCGCATGTGAATATCTAGCTATGACTCAGTCAGACCATGCCCATCTCATGCTCCTGATAGATCAGAAGAACATCGCTAGTAGTAATAGACTATGGCGATTCCCCATACGCCTGCTCAGTGACACAGATTATGTTAAACTTATCAGAAACAACATTGACAGTTTTATTAGCATTAACAAAGGAACTGCCTCACCCGCCACTGTATGGGAATCCTTCAAGGCTTATTTGAGAGGTGAGACATTAAGTTATGCATCATAGAAAAAAGCAGCATCTGTTAAAAACGAAAATGCTTGAATCAGAGATTAGGAATCTTGAAAGGGAACACTTGACTTTTGACCTTCTAAACAAAAAAAGAGTTGAGTTGACATGCAAACCACTCTGGTGATTGCAAATGCCATGGCTAGAACTAAACAACAGTACCACAAACATAGGAATGAAATTGATAAATTATTAGCCTGGCAGATCCAGAAAGATGATAGCTCAATATATATCTCCTCAGTTAAGATCAAAGATGGTGCCACTGTAGTCCATAATCCTAAACTTATCAATGAGACCTTTAAGGACTTTTATCTGGACCTATACTCTTCTCAGGGTATAAATACTCATAAAATGAGTAACTTCTTAGAAGTTGCTGTTCCAGGGATAGCTATGGATATATGGGACAATCTAGAGGCTAACATTACTAAACAGGAAGTTCTAGATGCAATTGGAAAGCTTTCAGGAGGAAAATCATCACCAGGGCCGGATGGGTTCTATGTCTATGGGTCCTATGGACTTCTACAAAACCTTTGCATCTAGTCTGATTACACCATTAATGGATATTTAAGCATGCAATTGAGATCTACAAGTTACCCAAAACTTTAGAACAGGTTCTAATTACAGTTCTGCTAAAACAGGGCAAAGACCCAAACCTCAGTGGATCCTATATGACCATTGCCCTCCTCTCATTATAATATAAGGTGTTTACCAAAGTTATGACCACTAGACTGGAGACTGTGATACCTAGCCTTATAAATAAAGATCAGACTGGCTTTATTAAAAATTGCTTTTCCTCTGATAATATCTGAAGATTCCTCAACACTGTGCCAAAAAAAATCAATACTCCTGTAGTTGCCATTTCATTAGATGCCGAAAAGGCATTTGATCGTTTAGAATGGTCCTTTCTTTTCGCAGTTTTACAAAAAATAAATGTTGGTCTCAATATGATACAAATGATAAAGATACTCTATCTCAACCCTTAAGCTATGATTTGGACAAATGCTAATATGTCATCTCTTTTCCCCTAGTCACGTGGTACAAGACAGGAAAAGCATATTATTTCACTATATGCTGATGATATTATGTTGTACTTGACCAATGTGATGTCATTACTCCCTTTTGCACCCTACCAGATGAATATAGCTCCATCTCTGGATAAAAAACACACATAAAAGTGTAATAATGCCTCTCAATTAAGTGGCCCAAGAATTATCAAGGGAAAATGTTCTCTTTTATTGGGAACCTTATAAGCTTTGTTATCTTGGTCTGCAAATACACCTTCTTCTTCCTCAACCATGACCCCCTGCTTAAAATTGGACAAATAAACTGTATAAAAATGAGTATCCTACCCAAATTTCTTCATCTATTTCAGGTACTTCCAACACCACCCCCAAAACCCTTCTTTCTAAATTTGGATAGATGGATCTCTAGATTCCTATGGAATGGTAAGGTGCCTAGATTCAAGCTTAGAACCCTCTGTTGTCCCACTGAACAAGGAGGGCTGAACCTACCTGACTTTCAGTTATACTATCTGGCTGCTCAGTCCAGAGCTATTTGGACATGGATTAAAGATTTAGAACACCCTTCAGCATGGAAACAAATTGAATAGTCTCATACAGCGGAAGCACTGTTAAGTATTCCATTTATTTATTCCTATCACAGTCAGAAAAAATGTAGCTCAAAATCCAATGATAAAACATACATCTAAAATATGGCATGAAATTAGAGTAAAGTTTCAAAGTATCCGCGCAATATAAAGATTCCATTTTAATCCTGTTTTACCTGGGGCATTGAAAGATGGCATTACTAGAGACTTGTATAACAGAGACATATGTACATTTGGACATCTATATGACCAAAACAATTTGAAATCCTTTGAACAATTGAGGTCCTCTTTTGGCCTTCCCTCGACACACTTTTTAAAATATGTACAAGTAAGAGATCATATTAGAGTACAGCAGGGTAGGAAACTTACCCCTTAAGAGGATTTTCAGATAGATGTTATGATGCAAGAAAAACATAATTCTAAAGGTTTTCTATCCTTTGCCTATAACACACACGAGCATTACAGAAAGTTCTCAATGCAAAGGTTAAATGGGAAATGGACATTAACTATGCTTTCGAGGACTCTGAATGGAAGCTGATTTGTAATAGCTTTCAAGCATTCTCCTATAACAGTTGACACAAACTCTTACAGTTTAACCTTATACACACGGTTTGCTTGACACCTCAATGACTCCACAAGATAAGTAGTAGCCACTCAGAATTGTGAGGGTGGAGATCCCATCCAAGACTGACACTACTAGGGGACCTCTCATTTTACCGGTCAATATGAGGGGAAACGTTTGCTTCATAAGGCTAGCCCTAATTGCAGCTATTACATGTATAGCCATTCACTGGAGAAGTGAGGAGTCCCCTGCCGTATCTTTGTGGATTAAAGAGCTTTCATCATACTTGCCCTCAGAAAAGATTATGTTTAAACTTAGGAAAAAAACATCACTTTTTCATAAATACTAGGGAGGCTTTGTAACCTTTTTACAAAACAGAACTGTGTACTGTGAACTTAATTGTGATGTCCATGCAGCTGTCCTCTGCGGCAAAGTTTTTGTGGCATCTGTGGAGATGGGACCGGGGCCTCTTTTGGTCTGGGGGGTCCTGGGCGTTTGCTGGCCTAGGGCTTTTGTATGGTTCTATAAACCACTCAAAGTTTGGGTAAACCACAAAAAAGGTTGAGTGCAATGCATCATTATGTAAGAGAACAATATCCTGCATGCTTTATCCTGTTAGTAGGTCTATCTCTTGTACTTCTCTCATTAAGCTGATGTTTAATGCTGTTTGTATTGATTGTATTGTATCTTTTTTGGTGGGGAAAAAAGGAAAATCTCAATAAATATAGTATATAAAAATATATTAATACATATTAAGACTGTTTTAATGTCCTCCAATCCTCAAATGTGTTTAGCTGCTGGCAGAAAATCTGGATATCCAGCTTTTTAGTGCATTCATCTCAAATTTAGTGCATTTGATTAGACAATGTAAGGTAGGGTGTTTTCCATTGGTTAGTGTAGCAGAAATAATGCTGGATAGGTCCTTCTCAAATGTCTAATAGCAAATTGAATTCACCTGATTATTGCTGGCACTGTTCATATCCCCCCACTGGCTCCCAGTTGCTGCCTGCTTCAAATTCAAAACCCTGACAGTTGCAAAACAGCAACTAAAACAGCTCCCGCCTACCTGAACTCCCTCATTCAGGTCTATACTCCCTCCCACTCACTATGCTCTGCCAATGAAAGGTGCCTGGCATTACCACCACAATAGGTCGCTAGCCAGACTCTTCTCTTCTTTAGTTTCCCGGTGGTGGAACATGTCCCTCTCAATCTTTAAGAAAAGACTGAAGACCCAGCTCTTTCGTGAACACCTCCGCACTTGATAGACTGAAGAAAAAAAATCTGCTTCTTTGCATTCTATGCACTCTATGCATTGCCTCTGTGCACTGCTGGAACCTACGTCCTATTGGACTCGAACTTAGCTTTAGGGCGCTTACTCATGTTGTTCCCTCCTGACTCAGTCCTTACTTGTGTTGTATGAACTATCAGATGCTCAGATGTCACTTAAGATAAAAGCTTCTGCTAAATGAAATTGTAAATTGTAAAGTGCCTTTAGGCTACAAATGCTCCTTTCTAAAAAGTAGTGCTACATGTAAATATACATATTTTGTGGTCCCTCCTTGGTGTCCCTTTAGGACCATTTCTTCATTTCTTCACCTGCAATTGTTTTAAGTCCTGAAACTAAATGGTCTATTCTGTTAAAGGCATCACAATTATTAAGGAACCCAGCATGAACATTTTTGACTTATATTAATTTGTCTTATTCTTTATAATGCATTAATAGTTTAACACAATA